>NC_135583.1:21672500-21972500 GCF_965152235.1 Eretmochelys imbricata | reverse complement strand
ATTTCATGTTGCCTTTTAGAATGGACATAGAAAACCTGAAAATATGCTTCTACCACTGCTATTTCTAGTACAGTTGCATGTCCAAAACTTCACTTAAAAACAAAAACAAACGTAGGAAATTGACACAAATTTATAAAGAAACCACAGAGATAAAAGGCTGTTTTCAAATATAACTACACGGATATAAAAGAGAAATTATAGATTCCAGTAAAAAAGGTTTGGAAGTATTTACCTCATTTTCCTTACTTTCACTCCTTCATTTGAGATCACCATCAGATCACTCCTAGAGGTAGCACCAAAGTAGCTGCTACTTACGTTTTGCACTGCTGCCTATTAACACCTGCTTGTGAAACAGCAACATCTGATACTTGGAATATACAAAGTAACTTAAATCTAGAGATGTTCAAACTTTCCATTAGGAAACCTGAAACCACACACAACGTGGCTGTGGGCTCTCAGGCAGAAATTAAACTAAATGTATTTCAAGTGAAAGAGAGGTAGTTTGAGCCACATAAACTTTCAGTGAAAGAAGCAGCAAAATCTTTTGCAGTCTGTGACTAAGTGTGAGTTTTTTTAAAACTCTGCGCTAGGGAGTCCATTGTGAAACTCAAAGGAGAGGTCACCTGAATAGAGTCACACTATCCCAATCCGAGTCTCCAAGCACTTAGGGCCAGCTTTTTAAGTTACTTAGGTGCCTAAGTCCCAAATTCCTTCATAAATCTGGCCCTTAGATACCAGTACAAGCATCTATTAACATTATGGACAGACAGGCTAAACCTACCTAACTGGAGGAGGCAGTCATAATGCTAATGGCAATCTGGTTCTCACAGAGAAGAGATACACTTACCTGAGCTCTGTAACTAGTTTTATAAGGTACAAGCCTTCTCTCACACAAAATTTAGATCTACATTTACACCCAGGGGTTCACAAGGTTTGACTGGCTTGTGAGGCGGCCAGGGAAAGGACAAGGGAATGTTTGTTTCTTTTTTGTCTTTGGCAACACATTCAACATGAACTCATGATTGTTTGTAAAGCTCTTTGAAATCCTTAGATGAAACATCCCAGGGACACAGAGCAAAGTTTATTTGTCATGGTCTGTTTTCTAATGAAAACAATCTGATATTCACCTCCCTCCCCCGCCCCAAATATCAGAAAGCTGCTGTACTGAAATAGAATTGGAGTTTATAAATCCCAGCCATCAAGGAAGCATAAGGGTCAAAGGCAGACACACCAGTGGAAAGACACCAATAACAGATTTACAAAAAAGTTAGAAGAGCAGCACCTAAAGCCCATGGCATCACTGGAATTTCATAGTTTTTAGAGGACAAGAATGTCTCTTGCTGATAATTTACGGTTCTCAAACACACAAAAGAAGTTTGGGAGTGCGGATATACAAGGCTTGCTTCTTTTTAGTCTATCTTATTTAGTATTTTTCCCCCAATTTTTCTTCCAGCTTCTAGGTGACCTCCCTCCTGTGACAAGGTCTCCCCATTATGACAGTGAGCTCTGATGATAATGTAGGTAACATTCAGACTGAGACCAAGTGCTGCAGAAAGCTATATTTCACTTCTGACCTTCAGCTCCCCCTCCAGTGCAATGCGCACATTATATTTCCTTTCACTCATGGCAAAACTAGTGAAACAATGCCAGGTGAAATAAGTGACATTTCTTTAGCTAGGCTCCAAAAATGAATACAATCTCTTTGCCAGTTTCACTATAGGTGTGATTTTTTGCCACACAGCTCTCCTTAGGTCACATTAGATATTTGGATAAATACCTAACAGAGACAAGGAAATCTGGACAAGCTCTATCTAGGTTCACAGACATTTTAGAACTTTCCAATATGCTCTGTTTATACAGAGTTTGGGGGGGATGTTCCCCACAAAATGATCGTTTTGCCCATCATTGAGTAGCCAAAAATAACTACCCTTTAAGATGTTCCAAAAGGTTCTGCTTCAGAGAAGTTCTAAAGTGTTCTAAACTCTATGTTGTGGGCTCTCTTATTTCTAATACCAACTGCTGAATTATCGAGTAGTGCTGGCATAACTCCAAATGTATTCCTTTATGTGTCAGGCCTGAATCTCTTCATATGTTAGGGAAGAGCTGCATGTACAGTAGTTTCTTTACTTGCAAGGCGTTTTTACCATCTGTTTCTATTATGGGAGTTTATGGCACAGAATACCTCAGACACTACAGTGTCTGTTTCTTTTCTGTGCTGCAGTTATATTGCTGTAGTACTTTATGAACAGAATAGTAAAACATAGAGCCTTCTTAATTCCCCCCCCCCATATTTTTTAAAACACATTGCAGATATTGAACGATTTTTACAGTTCATATTATTAAGATGAGAGGTGATTTGAAAGAAAATTAGGAAATTATCAGGTAATGTAAATATGACTACATGGCAGCTTTTAAAAATCCTTTAATGATATCATGATTCAGAAGGTTTTTATGTTGATGTTTCTAGTGTTGTACTTTGGAATGTAGAATTTGGGTAATTGGAAATTTGCCTTTTTGGAGGTGGGGAGAAGATTTGTGATATTCAGAGACAGTACCCCATCCATATACATTAAAACCTTGCACCAAAGCAGGGATTCTACAAGGCCTTTGCTCAGTGGACTTTCATGAGCAATGTTTCACAGTTCCTCACATACAAAATCGAAGCATTTAGTCTTAAAGCAGCATGGTATCAATGCACTGAAACCCCATCGTATACAAATTTTAAAACCTTTCTTCAGAGAGGAATTGTTGTTCTGCAAAGGTCAGAAAGACATTTTTTGTGACTTGGATAATTATAATTTGCATTCAGCAGAGTCTTCAATGTAACCAGCATTTATATGTTTGCAGTCATCATCATTACCTATGTGCAAAGTCTGAATGGTATGGAGCTGTTACACATGTCTTAAAAAAAGAACCCAACAATGAATGAACGAGGCTTATGGGCAAAGATTAGACATGTATGGATTTGGCAAAGAAATAAGATCTAGACACAAAGAAATATCCTATTTGCCTGTGGCTGGGTTGATCACATGGTGGCCATCTGGAATGTACATCAAACCTTCAACAGAATACAAGGGACCACACTTCTGCAGCACTCTCAAAAATAAATTAATATCCATGCTGTAAGTACTGCTAGAAAACGGTGATAAAGAAGAAAAAAGCCGTATCTCACATACTCCAATTGCATTCCATTTCCTGGTGTTTCTTCACTCCTCCCCGCCACCCCACATTTATATAAACATTATATGTGAAACATAGTGAGAGCAATAAAAAAAATGGCAATTAGAGCCAAGTTCCAGCATTAAGACAGGAGGCAAAAAGGAAGAGAATCATTGGTCCTGATAGCCTTTTCCTGTTCTAGTTTTTTTTTTTTAATGTTCTTCTGACCTTGATTAGACCTGCAAATTTTCATGTGAAGTCTTGATCTGAATCCTATATATAGGAAAAAATATGGGTATTACTGAACGTAGGCACATGCAGAGGCCCATAAGTATTTTGCCTCTGGTATTTTATCCATTTTCTGAATCACAAAGACAGCACATAATCGTGATCTCACTTTGTTGTTAAAAGTTTCAACCTCCTTCTCCAGCCCCACCCCTATAAAAAAAAAATCAACCCCCAAGCAGCCAACTAACCAACCAAGCTCTTTACTCAGTAATAAACTGCAATGTCATTTGTGAAGATGCTTTTGCAGTGTGAGAACTGCTGATTGCCTGGTAATGTGACTCCCATTCCTGGAAGTATCATCTTCCCATGGTGGCACTGCAGTTCAGCACACCAACAGTCCTGCAGTTGTTTTGAAGGACCCTTGTGGCTACTTTATTCCCAGCCTACATTGTCACAATGCAAACTGGACCAGATTTTCAAGAGTGCACAGACCTCAGTAACTCCCACTGTGACAATGATGGCCAGACAGCCCTATGTGCTGAGCTCCTTTGAAAATAAGTCCCCAACTGAAGAGCTTTGATCCACAGAGACTGGCCTAAGTGGATCAGCTAACATCATAATAAGCTCTTGTCTTAAAGAGAGTGAGCAACACTCAAAATATTCTGTTTAATATGTCTAAATAATCAACAAAATGTCATATTTATTCTACCATTCTTCAACTCACAGAAAAAAGCAAATGGACTCTAGTTCACACATTTCCACCAATATGTACCCGAACTGTGCTTCACAGAGCATCTTGTAGATGTGCTGATATGGAAGGCTTGCTTTTCCCCAAATGGGAGGGAGTGATGCATCCATTAAGACATCTGTTTGGAAATCCAGATACTTTATTTTCAATCAATTCCAGCTGAAAATGAAAGACTGGCCTCTGAAACTGGCCCACTAAGGAGACCATCTTAACCATCAGTAGAAGAAAGATTCAATCAGGACAGAAGAGGTCTGATGGGAAAATAGAGGGGGTGCTGTGTGTCATAGTTCAGCAAATAAAATGCTCATAGGGTATGTTTTAATTTACTGTTGACAGATGTAATGTTCACATCATCTGTGATTCTCCTTAAGCCATTATAAAAGGGGAGTTACAAATTCCTATATATTTGTCATTTTTCTTATCCTGAAAAACGTTGTCAGAGAACATAGTTAAAAAAAACTCTATAGGTTTTACTTGTAGCTTAGGTTTAAAAAAAATGGTTCTGGCGTCCTGTTAAGATTAATACGTTATTTCAGTAATAGAAATATGAATGTCCTTAAATCTATACTTTTTCTCCAAATCTCAAAAACAAAACAAAACAAAACCAACAAACAACTATACCTTTCATGGATTAGCCCTCCCGACCAACTGATTTAGCTTTGTGTCAGGGAAGCCTCATTCTCTCGTTTTCCTCTTTTCTGAGTCTCAAGGAAATGCTTATTGATACTGTACTTTAAATCTTAGCCAGTGGAAAGCAATCTTTCACCATTTATCGGCTCTTGACATATTTTTATGTAAACTGTTTCAAAGAGAAAAGATTCACACATGTTTTATGAAGTCCCCTAAAGTACAAATAAAAGGCATCCAAGGTTCAAAGAGTTAAATTAACCAACTGTTTCCCTCTCAACAATAAATCCCCCACCCTAAGCCCCTATTCTCTCTCAGGGCTATGCTTGATTTATGGTGTGATCCATCCCTGTTGGGAGTTGACAGTCACTTTCATTTTCTTGTATTTTTTTTTCTCTCTGACTGCCAAGGTCACAAGAGAGAGGGCCCTCCAAGTTTTTTGCATTCGTCCTCCTTCACCCTTCTACTGGGTTGGCCTCATGAATCATTCCGTCTTCACATTGAACTCCTGATGCTTCTCTTCCACCAAACTGCCCGACTTCCGCAATTTTTCTTCATTCTCACTAACAATTTGGTAATGAAATATTGATTTTTAGTTAGATTCAAATAGATGTTATTAAGTTTGCATTGATAAATCGTTCCCTTTCTCAGGCTGGAAGTACCTCAGTCAAATTCTAACTGCGCTTTCATACCTGGTGATGTATTAATTTGACATATTTGTCACCCAAGCTGCATGGCTCAGAGTTAGAGGAGGGCATCTATCCTAATTGCTGCCATTTCCCAGAGAAGGTGTAATTCTAGCGGATTTGTTCCAACGATTTTAGCCCTAAAATGAGGGCTTGGTATATATTTTCTGTGGGATTTTGTTTTTTAAATGTTTCCCCTATGTGGTTCATTGACAGTCAAAAAAGTAATGGCCAATTAATTTCAATGCATTTCAGTGTGTTTTGCTAATTGAAATGTATAGCATACAGCACGAATTATTATATAGTTAAAGACAGAAAGGCATGTTTTTATTATTCTGTTTTTTTAAAAGATTGTCCCCAATAGAAGCTGCTGGCTGTTGAACAGTTTCAAAAATATGGCCCTGAAAGGCTCAATAAAATCACCCTTCTAAGTCAGAGTTGAAGGGTAGAACAATGTAAGGAAATACACACTATGTCTGCCTTACATCAAATCTGACTCGCAAACAGAATAATTCAGGTTCCCAGCCCTTAGACTTTTGTGATCACAGATGTATGTACACATTGAAAACAGACTTCTGACTTATTGAGGACAAAAGCTGCCCACTCTGACATAGTCAAATCTTATTCTCTGCCATTGTAAAAGATGTCTATGATACTGCTTTGCAAACACACAATTTTGAATCTCTGGTTGCATTTACGCTTGGCGATAGTATGTTGTTAACAATAGCAGCACAGCCCTTTTTTGGTTAGGTCAAAGTTCAAAGAAATATTATTCCTCAGCTTAAAGCCAACAGAGACCGATAAAGGCATAATTTTATTCCTGCTCCATGGACCTTTGATTTAACAATCAGTTTCAAATTATACCCTGACCTGACTCTGTTAAAAGTTTAATTTAGGGGTTAGAGCTGCATCATTTGGACTGCAACCTGATCTCTCCTTTTATGGATATGATTTTGCATCTGTAAAAAATTCCACTTACAAATATTATTGAGGCAGATATCTGACTAGTGTTGTAACTACTAAATTTACGCACAATGCACCGTAGGTGAAAGACATGAGGGCATGATTTTGTGTCTACACATACAGGGGCCATCTCTGAAAATGAGGCCCCAAAAGAATGTAACAGTAGCCACTAGAGTTGATGGATAAACTGACTCCTCTCAGGTAACAGGGGTACTGCCCTTTGGCATCCTGACCCATTTCCAGAGACAAGGGCCAGGAAATGAAGTCCAATTTCTTACCAATATTCCTTTTATTCTGAAAATCATTCAATGGTGAAAGAAAAGGATCAGCTTTGAAACTAGCTTTTAGAAGGCCTCACCACTGAATCTTGGTACTTAGCTGGAGTTGATCAAAATTTAAAAAATGTAAAACTCAAAAGAAAAAAAAGACATTTTTTCAAATTTTTTTACAATATTTCCCCTCAACCTTCCTTTTCCTCCTCCTCTTCTCCACCCCCTCATTTTTTGACCAGATCAAGTATTTACTGCACAAAGTACTTAAAGTTACTGTAGTATTTATAGTACTCCCCATGTTAACTATATTAAATAGGTATAAGTAACAGTGGGGTAAATGTAACATTTCCATGACATCGAAAGACTCTTTGAACCCTACACACAAATGGTTGCAAGCTGTTACATTTGGAAACAAATAGGAAAAAAGATATTGCCATTTAAAACATACTTAATTATTGAATACTGGTAGAGCTGCAACAACAAGACTGTTTAAATTACTAAGATAATGAAGGGGATGTATGAATTCTTTCCATTAATAATATAAACCAATTCTTTCTTCTTCTATTTCTCCCCATATGTACTTTCTAGAGATATTTAATGCTATAAGTAACCATCAATCCACTTCGGAAAGCCAGTGCGCTTTTTATATAGTCTCTAAAGCTGCTGCTGCCACTTTTATTGTTACTGATACCAAAAGGGAACGTAAGAAACAGTCCCTCTAAGAGCACGTTATAGCGAGGTCAGCATTCAGAATACTGTTTGCAACACTCTGTCCTTATCTCACCTTATTATGGGTCAGGTATTGTAGAACATGCAGGAAGGGAGATCACCCACTGGGAAGAACCCAGTGAATTAACTAGGCTCAGTGGAAGTGTGACAGATACACTGCTAGACCATGTTATTAACTCAATCAGATAAATATGCACTTAGGGAATTTTAAAAGAGCATCGTGACTATATACCGACTGCAATGACTCCTTGGGACCATCAAGGTACAGTAGGTAAATACATATGTTAAAGTATTTAGGGATCGCTCATGCCACGTTAGACCCACACTGCGGTGGTGCTGAGCTATGCTGCCCCAGGGGCACTCCAAAAGGAATTCTGCCCCTAAAGGCAGACTTTCTTCCAGAGCTCAACAGTATGTGGAGAGCGCACTTGCTGCTACACCCCTTCCTCATAAACACCCCTCTCCCTGCCCTCGCATGTACAACCTGTGTTTAGGAGGAAACAGCACCATAGCCCTCTCTGCCCCTTTGGGGTGTCTTGTGCTCCATGGGGCATGTGTGACTGTGCCTGGCTGCTGATCAAACACGTAAGAGGAGGGAAGGGGAAGGGTTTCTTCTGCATCCTAATCAGGCCATTACGCAACAACACTTGTCTGGGCTTAGGTATGTTTTTTCATTCAGATTATGGAGACAGACATGTAAATATCCATTATATTTCTTTAGAATTATACACACCAACCCATTAAAAAAGGAGCTCTCCCTTGCATAAGCCAGTAAACGCCTAATGAACTCAAGGTCTCTGGGATGTCCCAAACCTTCTAGTTCTGACAACGGTGAGCTCCACTTCTATGAAGTTTAAAAATTCTAAAGTTCTTGCCAAAGCAGGAGAGAAGCTCAGCTTTGCTGTCAGGACATGGGTAGATCCAGTAGAGTGGCTGACACCAGAGGAACCAGCAGCTTCACTTAACTTTGAAGGCAGCTCTGCACAGATCTGCCACCTCCAATACTCCTTTCCCTGTCTGACCCAGAGTATCCTCGCTCTACCCTGCATACTGCCTGTCCTCCACGCACCCTCTGTAATTCATGTTAGGAGCAATTAACGTGCAGATAAGTAGGATTTACCCGATTTAGTTGTGCAGAACTTACAGGGCAAATAATATCCAATAATAATTGTTCCCCCACTAATTTATACTAGCAGCTCATCAAGCACTTCCTGGGCCTTAGTGAGCAAAATGAGCTAAAACAACTAGAGATGACATTTTTGTTTCCTTCAGAGACAACTCTGCTACCTCAAAGTCAGCTCTGCAGCTCCAATTCTGACTGATTTTATTTATTAAATAGATGCAGGAGTAATTGGTAGTACTGCTCAGGGGGTGGGGAGTGGAGGGGATGGGGAAGAGCAGCAAGATGCTTACCTTCTCTATGACATCATTTCCCCCAACATAAAACCTTCAGAGGGCTTTAGAAGGCCAGAGCAGGCATTCTACTTACCCACTCCCACTGAAACACGCAGCTTCCCAAGGAAAAGCTAGTTCCGGGGGAAGTGGGATGGGGTGGGGAAGAGAAAACCCTAGCAACTCAGTTTCAGGCTAAGGCACACCTACTGGGTGGGAACAGGGGCTTCCCAGACACATACTTCACCCTGGACATGGATGAGGAATCCGCTAGTTTTAGGGTCTGAACCCCACTTCTAAGTGGAGGAACCCTCCCACAATGGAAAATCCGTGAGTGGAAACTCAGGGTTTCCAATCACTGCTGTGGGGTTCACCATGCAGAGAACACCACCACTCTATGTTCTTGGGGGGGCATGATGGCGTTACCAATAGTCACACAGTATATGGGACTCTATGAAGTTAAGTAGCCTGGCTATTTTCACTGATAAGCAATACAGAGCCCCAAATGACAGTGATCCAGATAAGCTATGTCTACACTACACCCCACTGGTGGTGGCATATAGTGTACAAGTAGCTACACGCCACAGTGAAAAGCAGGCTGCAATGTGTAGCTAAGCACGTCAGTGAAAGGGAGGCAGCAGGGAAAGGCTTCAGCATCTCCCCACTGCCAGAGCCTTTCACTGTAATGAGGATAGGCTGCAGCGGGGGGGTGGGGGGTGGGAGAGACAGCGAGGAAATGGCACCTGCCCCAAGCCTTTCTCCACTTTCTCCCCCATGCCAGAGCCTTTCCCAGTTGGGAGCATCTTTTTCTGCGGAGGGGAAAGGCTCCAGCCACACAGAGACAGTGGGACACTACATTACTAAAAAATCGCAGGATAGATGGGAGACACAACTTGGGTGAGTAGAGAGAGTGTACAATATGTGCTCACGTACATACACATACCCTGCTGGCATGTATTTATTCTACTTGCCTAAACCATGCCTCACTGGCTACACTGCTGTTTATGCCTGTGCGCTGGGGGCTGTGCAGGTATGTACTCTACGCACGGCTGAAAGAAGCGTGCAGTATGGACATACCCGTAGGGTAGACTTTCACTTGGGTTGACAAGACCTGGGCCAGAGGGTTTTTGATGGTAAACAGCACTGGACACCCATCAGATATCAACAGAAGCATAGCATCTATCTCAGTAAAAACAGTTATGGATAAACTTAAATTCCTTGGCATTCAGCAAAGCAATTATTTCCCCAACCTTGCAATCACAACTGGAAATAAGGCAGTTTACTGTATTCTATTTTAGACATCTAATGTAAAGTAATCCAGCTTGTGAATATATCAGTAGCTATTCTAAATGGAAAGGTAAAATCTACCTGAAATGTTAAATTAAACTAAAATTTTAGCTTCTGCCTAATTCCACCACCAATACAGTTTCTTGAAGATTTTTTTCTGGAGCATGGTATGTTATTAGTGCTGTGTATAAAATATGAATCCCAATACACAATCATCATCAAAAATCATAAAATTCTATGCCTGCCATGAAAATATTAGATGATTTATTTTATGAAGTACATATTAAAACTAGGTATTGGAGTGATATTTTGCCTCACTGACATCAAAAACTTTTAATGACACACAATTTCCCCTAAATTGCTATTATGTTAAGCGTCTTTCCTTATTTTAAATCAGATATTTCAGATCCTATTTATAGATTAAAGATAATATTTAGATCACCATATGCTGTACAATATTTGTTCATGTACCTTGTTCAGTCTTATTTTGTATAACATATGGTGCATTCTTTATACATTGCATATTCCTAACATATTTAATATGCATATATTATTTAATACACATAGTGTGCATGCTGGATGCAGTTGAGGAGATAGGGTGTGGTTGTGGGTTTCCTGATTCTGGGACTGGCAACGCCTAAATACCTATAAAAATCTGGGACCTAACTTCCAGATCTTCAAAGATATACTTAATTTGGCAATAAGCATTTTTTAAAAAACATTTCTTCAGCAAACAGCAGTAGTTTGTTGGCTGTTGCGCAGCTCATGCTAAATCTCAGTGATTCTGTGTTTTTTGATCTTGCAAAGTTTGGGTTTGTTGTTTCAGTGGAACGTTTAGGCCTGAATTTTTTGAGAGGTTAGTTACAGGATTAAATCCCAAATTAGAGTTAAGGAAAAAGTAGAAAGTTTTAATTTACAATTCCTTGGAACTCTTGACTCTCATCTATACAATGGAAATGCACAGGTAACTACCAGACAACTGTACAGTTATTTTCTCAATGGCTGTTAATTACTCCAATATTTGTACCCTGACTGACTGGGAGCCATTAATAGGCCAATCAGAACAGAAGGATTTGTACACCGATTCTAGTTATTTCTGAACACATGAACGGTTGATATTAAAATCCCTCCTGTGTATTGGCTGCCTTTAGACATTCTCATTCAAATATTCATAACCAATGTGGTTGCGTTAGGAGCTCACTCCATTCCCATCCTGTCACCACACAAACACACACACACACACAGAGCCTTGGTCCTCTCAATTCACCTGCTCAGTTAATTAATATCAAAGGCGAAGAACTCAGGATACATTTGGCTCAGAATACAATGATTACATCTTGGATAAGAAAAACTAACTAACTATTTAGTAGATCTATATCTAATTTCATTTTGTCAAGCTCAATGAGACTGCATCTTTAGATGTGCATGTTTCACTGATTTCAGTGGGTGTCTGACACATACGTCTAAGAACAGAATTTGACTCTTGAGGCCCAACCTAATAGTTCCGTGTGTGTCAAATTCCCAGTGAAATCAATGTGAGTTTTGCCTGCAAGAGGAATGGAAAGTATTTAATTCTAGAACAGTGCAACCTTATAAATAAGGGGTCAATCCAAAGGCTCCATGAGTGTCTCCATTCTACAAGGGACAGGTGAGCAACAGGACAGCATGCTACCTTCCCAGAGCCAAGACACAACATATCACTCTAAGATTGGATGGGCTTCCTAAGCCGATGGGCCAGGATCCATTGGTGATGGTTCACACCATCATTAATGACACTGTGTTTTTGGATATCTCACAGCTAGTAGATGATTTCAGGGAACTCAGAAGCATGCTGAAGAAGGATGTCCAAGCAATTTTCCCTGAAATCCTTCCTGTCCCATGAGCAAAGGAAGGCAGAAGATTCTGGAAGTGAATTACTGGCTAGTAAGTGGTGCAGAGTTTTGGTTTTGTGCAACACTGGTCTACCTTCTGTGGGGAATGGGGGTTGTATAGTTTGAATGGCCTTCACCTCAGCAGAAGGGAAACCAGTCCCCTGAGGGACAAGTTAGCTAGAGTAGTCAGGAGGGGGTTAAACCAATAGCAAAAGGGGAGAGGGAAAATAGGAAAAATATGAGCACTCAGCATAAAATAGAGATGGGACAATATTCAAGAAACCAAAGGACATGGAGAAATAGATCCTGAATTGCCTATACACCAATGCTAAAAACCTAGGCAACAAACAAGAGGAATTTGAATTACTCATTTATGAGCTAAAATTCAATCTAATTGATATTACTGAAACCTCGTGGGATGAGTCTCATGACTCCAATGTTAAAGTCAATGGTTATAACCTATTTAGAAAGGTTCAAGTGGTCAAAAGGGGCATTACCTGTTTTCAAGTCACTGGTAACTTGGAAGAAAATGATCTTGAATTCTTATGGATCAATATCCTAACAGATATAATTCAAGATGAGAGACTAACTGATGTCTGCTACAGATCACCACATCACACTAGGGAATAGGATGACTACTTACTTAAACACCAACCTACAATGTGAGTTGGGGGTGCGATCATGGGCGACTTCGATTTTAATGACATATGCAGGAGTTCCTATACTGCCAGTACTAAAACATCCTTGGAATGTATAAACATTATAGATAGCAATTTCCTAACTCCAAACATGTTGCAGCCAACACGGAGGAGGTTTTTATTAGACCTTGTCCTAACAAATAAAAAGGAACTAATCACAGAACTAAAAATTAATGGTAGTTTAGGTACAAGTGATCATCACTTGATCACATTTCTAATGTGCAAGCAGAATGAAGTCCAGACCAATAATGTATATAGTTGGTGCTTTAATAAGGCCAATTTCACAAAACTGAAAACAATTATGAGCCAAATCAGCTATGAGGGAAGACTTTAACCAGAAAAATTGGAATGATAATGGGAATCATTTAAAAACAACTTGCCAGATGCCCAAAAAGTGTCTAGAGGAAGAAAGTCATACTGGTTAAAAACCAACCTGGCTTAGGGGGGAAGTGGTAGGACATGTAAATATATATAAACAAATGGGAGAAAGGCCAAGCTGATAGCTAGGAATATAAACCAGAAGTTAGGAATTGTAGAAAATTGATAAAGGAAGCCCAGGTACACGAGAAGAAATTATGGCCAACAGACTTAAGGACGATACAAAATTTTAAGATATATTAGGAACAAAAAGCATCTTTACAATGGCATTGGTCTGTTATTAGAAGGAAATGGTAGAATTATAAATAATAATGCAGAAGTGTTCAATAAATATGTCCGTTCTGTACTGGGGGGGGAACGTGATGATATAGTCTCTCATGGTGATGATGAACACTCTTTCTATTCCATTAGCATCTCTGGAGGATGTTAAACAGAAGCCACTAAAGTCAGACATTTTTAAATGTGCTGATCCAGATAACTTTCATTCAAGAGTTTTGAAAGAGCTGGCTGAGGAGACATTAATGTTTATTTTCAACAAGTCTTGGAGAAGTTCAGAAGACTGGATGAAAGCTAATATGGCAATTTTAAAAAAAGTAGATGGGATGCCCTGGGTAATTTTAGGCCTGTAAGCCTGACATTGATCCCAGGCAAGATAATGAAGCAGCTGATGTTGTACTCTATTAATAAAGAACAAAAGGAGGGTAATGAAATTAATGCAAATAAATACAGGTTTACAGTCTGTGACAGACTATACACCATTTTCACCACTTTCACAAAACTGCAGTACTTTTTGTACAAAGTATGGCTTGTGAGGTAAACTGGAAAACTCATTGGAAAACTCATAATCTGCTGAACATTATTGTCCTGGTAAAGTATGTGTATCAACACTGTATGTAAAGTTATAATTTTCTACTGTATAAACTGCTGTAATATGTTCCAGAATAGAAAAGCAGGCTCAAACCAGTTTTCAAAGACAAAGACACACTGGCATCCAAACCAGGTGTTAATGGACTATCACCTCCTTAAGTGGCCATTCTCTGTCAGGCATGAACAAGAAATTTGCATTTCATCACAAGGACCGTTCAAACTTCATGTTCACAAAAGACTCATGATTCAGCAAAGATGAATCTAACACAAGAAAATAAATATAAAGGGGGGGGACACTTTGACCTCATTCTCCCCCTCCATCTCTGCTAATGAAATCAACAACTCTTAAAGAACTGAACTGGGGCAGGGGGGAAGGAGTCCTGGCTGAAGTAAGCCAGTACAGACTGCTGTAAGCTTATGGTGAGAGAAACTTTTTGCTTTTATGTTCACTTAGCTTATTAAGTTAGGTATTTAGCTTGTGGATTTTTTTTTTAAATCTGTAACCAGTCCTTACCTTATGCGTCGTTACTTGTAGTCTTGCTTTTCTTTCTGTAGTTGATAAACTTGTTTCACTGTTTTAGCTAACCAGTGTTTGTGTGTGGGAGACTCCATTTGGGATAACAAAGCTGGTGCATATAATTTTCCATTGATGAAATGACGGACTTTATATGAGCTTGCATTGTTCATGGTGCTGGGCAATACAAGATGCACATTTCTGGGGGAAAGTCTGGGAAAGTCTGCTGCTGTTCTTCTGCAGTGTAATTCACAAGTGGCTAGTTAGTAACACTCAATACAGTGCAGCGGGGAGCAAGTTACTTGGTCAGGCTGTTCACCAGTAAAGCAGGGTAAAAAAAAGCATCCCAGGTCAGAGAACTGAGGAGACACAGCTATTCAGCAGTCCAGACTGTACCCTGGGGAATGCCACAATATCAAACTAATTTGATTTTTTTATGAGATAACAAGTTTGATTGATAAAGATAATAGTGTTGATGTAAGATATTTAGACTTTTGTAAGGCATTTGACTTGGTATCACACAACATTTTGATTAAAAAAATAAAATATATTAACATGGCACACATTAAGTGGATTAAAAATTGGCTAACTGATAAGTATCAAAATGTAATTGTAAATGGGGACTCATCATCAAACAGCTGTGTTTTCAGTAGGTCCCTCAGGGGTTGGATATTGCCCCTATTCTATTTAACACTTTTATCAGTGCCCTGGAAGAAAACATAAAATCATCACTGATAAAATTTGCAGCTGACACAAAATTTGAGGGAGTGATAAATAATGAAGATGACGGGTCATTGATTCAAAGCAATTTGGATCACTTGGTAAACTGGGTGCAAGCAAACATAATGTATTTTAAGATGTTAAATGTAAATGTATACATCTAGGAACAAAGAATGTAGGCTGTATGTTCACAATGAGGGACTCTATCCTGTGAAGCAATGACTCTGAAAAAGATTTGGGTGGATAATCAGCTGAACATGAGTTCCCAGTGTGATGCTCTGGCTAAAAGAGCTAATGCGATCCCGGGACGAACAAACAGGAGAATCTGGAGTAGGAGTAGAGAGGGTATTTTACCTCTGTATTTGGCACTGGTGTGACTGCTATGGGAATACTGAGCGCTGTTCTGGTGCCCCCAAATCAAGAAGAATGTTGATAAATGGGAGAAGGTTCAGAGAAGAGCCACAAGAGCGAATAGAGGATTAGAAAACATGACTTATAGTGATGGACTCAGGGAGCTCAATCTATTTAGTTTAAAGAGAAGGTTAAGGGATGACTTGATAACAATCTATAAGTAACAACATGGGGAACAAATATTTAATAATGGGCTCTTCAATCTAGCAGAGAAAGGTATAGCAAGAACCAATGGTTGGAAGCTACACAAATTCAGAATGGAAATAAGGCATAATTTTTTAATGGTGAGAGTAATTAGCCTTGGAACAATTTACCAGCGGTCATGGTGGATTCTTCATCACTAACAATTTTTAAATTAAGATCGGATATTTTTCTAAAATGTCTGCCTTGCGGAATTATTTTGGTGAACTTTCGTGGCCTGTGTTATACAGGAGGTCAGCCTAGATGATCATAATGGTCCCTTTTGGCCTTGGAATCTATTAACTTCAAAGGGACCTGGATTCAGCCCTAACACTAGAGGTGGGGGAGGGAAAAATACCCTGGAAATCATATAAAAATATATGCCTATCAAAAACATATGACACTTATGCCATCAAAAAAAAGCCAAGTGAACAATCTGTGATCTTAAGAAGCTACATTTCTACCAGGAATGGTGAGAAAACAAGTAAACATTTCTTCTGGAAATACAAGCTTTAACTATTCTAGCATGTAAAAAGTACCTTCAGTTATCTGTAGGGAGTATGGAAGGAAGAGCCAGGAGAAGACAGACACCATCATGAAAAATTATTAAGAGTTTGGGTGGGAAAAGAAAGAAAGAAAGATACAGAAACCTGATTAGGAAAAGAAATTATGCCACAATACATGTATAGGCAAGTGAATAGGTGGCAGGTTCCTCTAAGATGAAAAAAATAACCTAAGGTTATATCTCGCTTTGAGTTCCTATGCTAGCATCCACAAAACTGGAAACCTGTTTGCCAGGGCTACAAGCAAGGAGCTGATAAAAGAATATTTTTGCAGTTACATTCTTCTTGTTTTCCTTGGCTCCTGAAGTCACTACGTAAGACACAACTCGCCAAAAATCGGACTAAGTGTAGGGATTTTTCAAGCCACTTTTCTGTCCCACATTGATACCTAGTTATGCTTTCAGAACAGATAGAGAAGATGATCATTCTCTAAAGACTCAACCTAAATGAAAATGTAGGTGCATGGAAATATAGTAAAGTGCTTTGAAATCTACAGACAAAAAGTGTTATATAAAAGCTAGGTATTGTTTTTGTGATTATTTACCAAAAAAACCCCAACAAATTTGACACAGTAAACAATTGTATAGAAGAGATTAGACAACTGAATCTCTCTCTTACTGACTCCATGTGATTAAAAAGAAGCAGGAACAGAGGTGTGGGAAAATAGCTCTGCCGCTCTCTTTGTCCATATTGTGTTGCAGATGTAGCGGAGAGAGTGCGCTCATGACTTCAGTTGCTATCCACCAGGAATTAGCAGCAATCTACACATACATGAAAATGTGTAGATTCCTTATTTTAAAGGAAAATATTTAAACTCTGTGGATATGCAATGAGACACATTCTGCTAACTACTGTACACTTTGCCTAGAAATTGCAAGTGAATAAGACCAGCTTTTGCTAAAGTAAAAAAAATGCACCAAGACAACAAAACCCAACTGAATTGTGATTTATAGTAAATCTGTGACATTTTTATCTTTCTCAAACCAATAATGCAAGAAGAAACAGCAGACAGTGAGCCCTTGGCACTGGTATTGACTTCAAGGTCAGTGGAGCACAGAAACCTATTGGTTACTGATAAAATGGCCTCTCCTCCACCCAGCTGCTTCTGGTTTTCAAAAGAGAACTCATTGGAAATGTGCAGGTGTTTGATATTTTGATGGTATTTAGCTCCCTATTGCAGTTGATAGAATAATTATTTTGTTTAAACTTTTCAAAATCAACAGAATTTCTTCCGTTGAGTCTGGAATTGCCTTATTTAGTATCGAGAGTCAAGAAGGTAGGTTAACAGCCTTTAACAACTCCCATTAGTTATTCATGTCTACATAGGAGTCTTATTCTTAAATCAAAAATGGTATTTCCATTATTATTATTTTAACTCATATGTAAGGATAATATGATTGTGTCTGTAAGTAAGTGCCATGCTGAATTTAATCATGCTATTTATTTGCTTTGAATTATTCTGTGTTCATTTTTTCTGTACTCTTAGGCATCGATAAAGTGGCTCTGACTATTACAGTAAATTAAATGCACTTTAAAAGATTATCTCTTACATTTGTCATAACAAGAATTTACATTGATGTTTTTTCTCTCTCTTTAAATGGGAATAAAGAACTCATATACATTTTCTAATTTATCATGGAGTATTTATTACATGAAGAAGGGCTTCTTGTCTAATCACAACTCATTAAAATCAGAGATTATTCACAATTATTTACCATGGTAAGAGACCATCCTGTCAGGAAGGGGAAAAAGGAATTTTTGTTAAAAAATTAAAGAATTTTCACTGCTTCTCCTTCTAAAAATATTTTAAAATGGAAAACTATCAAATTTAACATATAGGAAATACAAAATCTTCACAGGATAGAGAAAGCTATCTTGAAGCTGTATGAAGGATAAAGCAGAGTGAAATGTGCAGTACGTCTTTAAAATCTACAGTGGGTAAAAAAGCAGAACTGGATCAACACAAAAGGGAAGGTAAATTCCTTCAACCCTTTATTCTTTACACAATAGATTATTCCTATTTATGCCTTGCTACAAGATGTATGTGGGGTTCATGGTTGCCTTTTTATAGTCTCATATAGGGTGACCAGACAGCAAGTGTGAAAATCAGAACAGGGGATGGGGAGGTAATAGGTGCCTACATAAGACAAAGCCCCAAATATCAGGACTGTCCCTATAAAATCAAAACATCTGGTCACCGTAGCCTCATATCACAGTCCCTAATGGCTATCACAATTATTGTTACCTGAAATAGGCAATCTTCTAATGTACATAGTGTATATGAATGTTCTTCATACAGCTTTAAAGATAGGGCCATCTGAATCTTAGTTGTTAAATATTGCATTCAGTAGCCTAGTTAATTGCGTTTTTTGCTTCAGATATGTGGCATTTTCCACATGTTTAGCAGTGGAGCAGACATTTGTTTGGACTATATGCCTCTGTGTACTTTTTTAATGTAATAAAATTGACAGATGACTTCTTTTTGCAACAGGTTTGGTAGAAGAAAATGGTTTTTTTTTTCCTTGATGGCTGTTTAGACAGCAGTCTTAAAAAATGACTAGTCACTAAAATTCCTCATGCTCATTTCATATTGTGTTGATCCATATTAAATTCATGACAACAAAAAAGCAACTTGAGGCACTTTTGGAAATGACCACTCTTTAGTGCTTCTCTCCTCCAGGCTTGATAGGCCCAGAGTCCATAAAGCTGCCTGCTGTCTTGTGTCATGAAAAGAAACAGCTTTGCCTGGGAATGCCATTACTGTGTAATGAGGCATGCAGCAAAATATACCTTCAGCAGCCACTTGATGAAGGCTTGCTGACACACCAGACCAGACAGAAATGTTTTTTTGTGTGTTCTTCCTTATTTTGTCCATCAATCACATCATTAGTCAAAGCAGACAGCCTTGTCAGCTGGGCACAGATGCAGACTGGCAGGCGATCAGTGGACAGGTGTTAGAGCTTTCCCAAAACAAGATCTTGAAATGAGAAAAGGAGTGAAGACCTTGTTTCAAGGGCTGGAATGTCAATTAAAAAAACACCATGAGGGGGAAAGTTCAGAAGGGGTGCTCAGAGCAACTGCATGAATACTTTGGAAAAAGTTAAGAGAACCTGCCGCTTAATATTACATTTTAATTTCTGTCCACATTAGTGGATATCTATGGATTGCAGCAATGTCCAGCATTTGCTGTTTTGAAAACAGTCTAAAGAATATTGTGTAAACAATACTGTACTTCCATTTCATTAGGAAAATCCTTCATGGCATATGGATTTATTTGTCTGAAGTTTCTGTCGTTAAGCTGAGACACTAATGCCTGACGAGCATATATTCTTTCAGTTTGACGTGCAAAATGGCAGAGAGCTACATGAGGGATCTCACATTCATTATAAGAACCAAAACATAAACACTCTGAGATACCTCCCAACTGTCCCTGATTACAAGGAGTGCTAATCATGTCGAGTGAAATCCTGCAATCCTCAGATCTTACTCAGGCAAAACTCCTAATAACTTTGATGGGAGTCTTGCCTGATTAATGATTTGGACCCATGAGCCTTACTTTATGAGCATCTGGCACTGAGGTCCATGTGTATTTTCCGGAGACATTTTTCTGACATAAACATCGCTGTCGCAGGAGTAGCGAGGGAATCCCAGGGTTACTTAGGATGCTGTTAGATTTTAACTCCATGCCAGGTATACCTGGGGTCCTTTCTGCTATTACAGCAGCAAGGTTAATATCAGAAGCACTGTTCCAGGAACCAGAGACTGTAGAACATATTGGTTACATTAAAGCAATAAATCCCACCCAATTTAGGTTTCCATAACTACTTCTTCCTTCCTCTTCCTGTGTGGGCCTTTGCCCCACATTTGGGTCTTAGGAAAAACAGCAGAGGACAGGTATGACGTTAAATGAGTAATTGCTAGTTTTTTAGTTGAGTACATCAATAACACATGTAGGATTTTAAATGAGGGTGGGACCAGTGTGCAATAAGTAGTATACATATATAAATATATATATATATATAGAACTATATGCATATGTTCTATATGTATACCTGTATGTTCTATATGAATTTATAGTGAATGAAGCACAGTGAATGGCAAATATCTAGTGCTCACAAGCCGATCTTTGAGATCCTGGCTGCCTTGCAAAGTGGTCAATTTTATCACGTTGTTTGTGTCTTAGATCAACTTTTGATGAATAAATATTATCAACTGAATAGATCATTAGTCATTATAGTGTACCAGTAGTTTTTCAAGCAAGCAAGAATAGAAAAAAGAATATTCCCCACTAGCTATAATTATAGATCGAGTAGCAAATAGCCTCAGTTATATGTGGATATTAGAAAAAAATTATTTGAACATACTGAGGCAGAGTTTAGGTATGGTCTTCTGGTCTAGTAAGGGGTTCTTACCTTTCTGGTGGTGGGATGCATGGCCATGCAACAGTTTCATTCTGGCATCTTGGGTAGTTTGGTGATTTTCCTCTCTAGACAGGTAAGAAAATCCCCCTCTTCTTACCAGGATCCAGTATCTGCCCCTTGATGCGGGTGAGTGATGGGAGGGGCATCTTCCTACCTTCTCTATGACTGCTAAATAAAAGAGGGTGCCCATTACTAGGCCTGAAGCCAATTCCAGTTCTGTCATCCCAGGATACGTCTTTCTCCTCGCTCCACCAAAGGTCTAACCTTTAACCCCTTATTCAAGTTCATTACTGTTGATGCAGAGCCAGTATCAGTAGTCATTTACACCCTCTCCAACCTAAGGGATAAAGAATTCCTTGGTCATCTGCCTCTTCAGGTCACAAACAAATTACCTCTCCCAACAGTTCCTGCTTCTTCAGGACTCTGTCTTTAGGACTCTTCATCAGGCTCCTTTCTAGGCTTCTCTCTGCAGGTCCTATTCAGACCACAGATCCACCCATCACTGACTACTGTCTCTCCCCTGCTGGGATTCCAGAGCTCCTGCCTTTTCACAGTCTCTTCCCCTAAGTCGATTCCTTCCCCTGCTCTATAGCATAGCCTGGCCCTTTTTCATGCTCTCTCAAAAGAAGAACCACTGTAGGTCCTTCTCCCTTCCTAATGTCACTCTCACAAAACAAATAGGAGCACCTTAATTTCCCTGCCCCCTTGCCCAGTATGCAATGCAGTCTGTGGGTCTCTGGGTACTAGATATGTCATCATTCCTTGATTCTGAGCTGAACTGGGATCAAGGCTGTGCCTCCTGAAAACACGCCCAGTCACAATTCTCTTTCCTTGGCAGCAGATACCATTTCTGGTTGTTGGATTAGAGCAGCAGTTCTCAAACTGTGGGTCAGGATCCTAAAATGGGGTCATCAGGGTTGGCTTAGACTTGCTGGGGCCCAGGGCCGATGCCCAAGCCCTACCTTCCAGGGCTGAAGCCGAAGCCTGAGGACTTCAGCCCTGGGCAGTGGGGCTCAGGTGACAGGGCTTCGGCTTTGTTCCCCCTCTCCCGGGGCGGCAGAGCTTGGGCGGGCTCAGACTTCAGGACCCCATCCTGGGATCATGTAGTAATTTTTGTTGTCAGAAGGGGATTGCAGTGTAATGAAGTTTGAGAACCCCTGGATTAACGTATTGACTAAAAAGGGGTGCCTGTGCTTCAGAAAAGCATCCACTGCTCATTGCACTAGTTCCATCAGAGCCCATACACGTAGGTCCATTGAAATCCACCCGTATGGCTTGTGACTTGATCAGCATTTTCTCTCTTACTCCTCTTCCAGGCATAAAATGCACTTCTGTAAACTGGAGGAAGTCTTCTCTTGACATTATTGTGTGAATACCTTCAGCGAAGGATCTTTTGTTCCCTTCCCTTCCCACCCCAGTCTACGGTTTCATCTGCTATCACACTCACAAACTCTGAATTGTGGTTGACTTTAATAAATGTAGCAGTTATTTCCTGACCAATGCACCTAATTAGATATTTTTGAATAGCTTTGCTTGTCATCTACATTTTAGATCATTCTCCACCTCCTTCTCACCAAATGCTTGATAAGTCTCATGCTGGATCCCATAATTCTGAGCCAAGTTATTCCCCCAAACCTAGTTCAAATAGAGCTCCCATGGGGTCCAAGAGCAAGTTCTGCTGATATAATTGAATCCATTTCCCTCAGTCTCATTAGAACTGATTTGGTCAAACTAAATACAAATATCAACTCTTCTACTAGGGCTCAGTCCTGCTCCCACTGAAACCAATGGCAAACTTCCAGTAGCTTCAATGTTGCAGGATCAAGCTTTTAGTTCCTCTTTAGAAGTTCTATACCAGCTCTGCATTCATGTTGTGATTGCCTCCTTGGCTGTGATCTGAAAGTATTTCCACCACTTTAAAGAATTCTTTGCTTATATCCCCAGCTTTGTCACTATGCTGCTGACCCAAACTCCCACTCACTTCACCCCCAAATACGTCAGATAGTTTCCATCACTTTGTTCTCCGCCTATCTGTCATGTTTACTGTGGTTCACAAGAAGTCACCAAACAAACAAAAACACGCCTTGTGAAAGACCCCATGCAGAAGATCTCTGGCTTTGACCTCCCCTGAAGCTTATGGGCAATCCTAAATTGTATCCACACAAATCATGGCAGTTGCAGATACTTGCTGCACAAATGGAAAGTTGAAGAGTCTTCAGTGTGCGACTGTGGTCAGCCAGAACAGACCATGGAACATATAACAACTTAATGTCCAATTCACAATTCACAAGGAGGCATTACAGCAATACACTCTGGCTTAACACGAGTTGTGTTACAATCACGCAATTGTCTGGTTTAACAATCTAAATATAAAATTACAGTTGTTGCTCTACCTTTACATCAGCCATAGGACGAAAATAATGGTGGTCTCTTGCCTTATAGTTAGATTGTAAGATCAGGGTTCAGCTTTTTGTTATATGCATGTACAGCAGCCTCAATCCCTGACCAGGTAATTTTTTGTAATTTGGTAAAATCTGATAACTGTTTATGATCAAGATGTAGGATCCTGTACCTCCCCCTAGGTATTGCTACCCATTAATTTTCTCCCTGGGACAAGGGGGAGAAGGGCTAGGTGTTTGGGGTACAAAGTCACTAGGTCTGACTGGAATGGAAGACCATAAAGAGACAATGGGGACCTTAGTGGCCGAACATTAATTCCTACAGCAAGTTATTTCCCCCCACCTCTGTGCAGGGAAGCAGAGCAAAAAGCCCAAACCTGGAGAACAAAGGCAAGAGGTGTCAGGTAACTGTATCTTAGGGCTGATGCTGGAATGGAAGACACAGAAACAAAGAGAGAGAGAACTTGGATCTCGGGAGAGCGTGGCTTGGGCCATGACTTCCTACCCACCACCTACATTCAAAATGGACTGTCTCTACGCTTACCTTTCCCATACTAGCATGTCTCTCCATTGCTGCATTCCAGGAAACTAATAAATGCTACCGTGTTTTGAAACCTGCATCGCTACAGATGCTCACTGTTTGCACTGCTTCCAAGAAAGAAAAGCCTCTCTCAGGTGTTTAATCACAGTTGGCTTCGCTGTTGGGAGCCATGGTGAGAAATAGGGGTTGCTGGAGCCCAAAGACCCAGTCAGAAGTTGTGGGAGCTGCATGGTCTGCCTTGTGGAAAAGTTATCCCCATGGGGTCTGGTGCACTAAAGGAGTACTCCCAGCTATTGGTCATATGTTTTTCCCAGCAGAACATTTTAAATTTGGTTCACTCTAGTTTGTTTAACTTGTTTAAAGGCAAAGGCATAGCCTAGACCCTGTAAATCCCTGACGGCTTAGTCACTAATTCTGATATTCTGATATTTGCAGATGGGCATTGAGGGTCAGGATCAGGCAGCTTGGATGCTGGTTCTGAAGCAGCATCTGAATAGGGTACCCCAGGCACAAGAGTTCACAAGAAGAAGGAAAGGTTGGAGCAGGTAAATGTCCAGGTAGCTTCAGAGCTGAAACAAGTGATGACGGAATGATTCAAGTGCTGGAATAGGGAAGGATACCAATGTAGTTAGTTTGGTCATTTGGATGCTGATTCTAGCATGAGTGGATAGAGCAGGAATTAATCTGTTGTTGCAGGAGAAGACACTTTGCTGTGATGACAAATTAAAAAAAACCTAGCTAGAATGAACTCAATGAAATAAAGTTTCCCACTTGGGAAAAAGTATGTTGTCAAATAATATCCCTTTAAAATGAACAATCATGCTGGAAAACCTATTTAAAAAAAAAAAAACAAATGGCAAAAGGTAACAGATACTGGGATCCTGTGTGGATATACAGACCTACTCTGCTCACTCAGACACCAGACCAGATTGGTCTTATATCGAAAGTTGAAGAGTCTCTCAAGAGAACAAGACATGGTAGCTGCAAGTTTAGAGAGAGCCCAAGCAGCCCAACTGCCTGGGGAGGGACGCCAGCTCAAACTGCAGTTTATGTTTGTGGTGGTGTGTTTATACTTTCAGATGAAAGGCAAAGTAAGATTTGGACAATAACCTGGGTGCCAAGTGCCGTGGGGTAGAACCCCACCAAGCAACACAAACAAACCAACTTCCAAATTTCTGTGGGAAAAGTAGTGTCTCAAACAGTGTCATTCTTCAAATAAAAAATTCATCTGGAAAACAAAAAAGTTTCCCCTTTAGAAACAGACAAACCTCAGAACAAATTTGATTGCAGGAAAGAGAGGGCAGTTCAACTGAAGAGAGACTTGTGTGCTGCTCCAGCCTGAAACCTAGGGTGATAATTGCTGTGCCTAAATACAATAGAGTCAGAATATGCTCTTCACTTTCTTTTGCCTTCTGCTCTCTCTAGTTCTCTCGACTCTCCTACAATTCCTCGAGCCTTTCCCATTTTCTTTCAGTCCTCCCTGTCCTTCTCCAGCATTGGTCCAATCTACCTTCTACTGCACCTTGTCTCCTACCTCCGTTGATCTATTTTCCCCTCCTACTTGGTTCCTTGCCCTCCACTGCCCTTCCCTCTTGGTATTGTGCACTCCATTTCACCCCATTACCCAACCCTGTTCTATTCCTGTCCAAGTTTCTCACTGGTTGCTACAAGATTTATGAACATTATTTTTAATGTGTAAAAAATAAGCCCCCCCAATTAAGTGTGTTACTTTAATCAAAGCAATTTTGAAGGAACCTGACCTTGTCTTCATTTCTTTCCACCTGCTTCTGGCTTTTGTGTTCTGTTTGCACAGTCCTCAGCCCTGACAGATCTCGGGGTATTCTGGAGTCCTTGAGGCACTGCACTCAATCAGATAGGCAGTTAAGGCCAAGGGGAAGATAAGGTGGACTAGGCATTCATTTCACACCTCCTCTCTCTGGGTCCCATTGGTTTCCTGTCCTCATGCCTCCTGGGATTGGAATAGGCTTATGTCCCCCTGCAATCCCTGCCTGCAAAATAAATGTATCAATCTTGACATTTAAGTTATCTTCTACATTCTGAGCTAGATTCCCTGATCAGATCCAGCCCCTTTGCATCTTTGGGGAGGCACAAAGGGGCTACATACAACAAGTGGTCAGCAGAAAAATTCCCAGCTGACAGAGATGCAACAGCCCTGGGCCCTGCATCTGCTGTGCCACCCCCGCACCCTTACTCAGTATAGGGAGTAGAGAGTGGGTCAGCAGATCTGTTCTAGCCTCTACCAATATGGTGTCCATTAAGGATCATACATTAATGGGGCAAGTTAGGGCTGCTTCTGGGCAAGCCTAATACTTGTCAAGGCTAGAGCTAGCTCTGGTTCTAAGAATTAGGGTGCAATCTCTACCCCCCCCCACCCCCACAAAAAATTAATAGATCCACCACCAAGAACTTCAGTGAGTTGTGTAACACAAAATGTGACACTATTACATGACACTGCCATTCAAGTTTTACACAAAAGGTATTACTCTACAGAGATATGATGCCTTATGAAATATCGAGGTAACCTGAATATTAATTTGCATCATCACTGCCTTTGGTCACTTCTTTTAGAAACTATTAAAAAAAACAAGATCCATTCAGCTTCAATAAATAATAGGCAGGATGGTAGAAAAAAGGAAGAGAAATTAGGATAACTGAAAGGTCAGGTGCCTTTATCCAGCATAAGGGAAAAGGAACAGATTATCAGATCTTTCCAAGAGCTGACCTTTCTAAAGGTGTGCTCATCATGAAGGGGGCAACACCTGCTACAGATCCATACTTCTACTTTAAATAAGAATTAATGCCAGATATACTTCTCCTGAGATATCATTAATCTAACCAGCCATTAGAGGTCACTATTGTGCTAAATAGATGCAGGTGGAATACATTTATTGGGGAAATGAAAATAATGGCTCTTTGAACTTTACTGTAGTCTCCACCAAACACTGGAGCATTATGAATAAACTTTACTCAATTGCCCTGTTTACAGGAGGAGAGATGCTGTTAATAAAGAAGTTGTATTATTAATTATAAAAAGTTATTACGGATGTGTGAAGCTTTCACAAAGAAACACAAACCCAGGCCAAAGACACCTAGCTTCAAACATCCCAGATTAAGAAAACCCACCCAGATTAAGAAAGGGGATGAAAGAAAATAGGCTAGCTGGCCACACTCTGTAGGATCAGAAGGAAGAGTTGTGGAGATGCCTAAAGGAAAGAGAAAGGTCCTAGTTTCTGATAAGAGGGGTAGGGAGGAAGGATGATCAAGCAGATAGGGCACTCAACTTGGATTAGGTAGACCTAGGTTTTATTCCTGGCAGTGTCAGACTTTTTTATGATCTTGGGCAAATCACTTAATCTACCTGTCCCCCAGGTCCCAATCTATAAAATGGAGATACTTTTGGGGTGCTTCAAGGATAAAAAAGACTGTAGGGTGCTCAGATAGCATGATGCTGAAGGCCATAAAAGAATCTTGAGAGACAGGCTAGATATCATTATACTATTGTTGATTTTTCAGGGTTCACATGGAGTTTTGCATAGCGGTTGAAGTTTCGAGTTCATGCAAGCCTCACTGCCTGAAGGAAGACCCCAATGTGTTGCAACGCCAGGGTGACCTGAACCTGCCAATTTGAGTTAATCAAAACTTCAAAAGAAGCCCAGCCCTAGTTGCAAATACAACACCTGGTCAGACTGTCCTATCCCTTGTGGCATGAGAGGTGAGACAGTAGCACCAATATGGCATATTATCCCTGTTGTACTTCTGCTCTAGTGGCAGCATGCAAAAATCATATGACAGATCCCCTCACTGCTGCAGTCTGGATCCTGTCTCCGCAGTATTATCATCGATCTTTTGCTCTACATTAGGCTCCTAGGCAGCCCATTGGGGCTGATTTGTCAATAATTTCAAAGGTTATTCAAACATTCAAGCTTGATTGTGATTCTTAATGGATCATCTCCATAGAGCAATTTTGTAGTGTAGTAGAGAAGGTTATACAGCAACATCGAGTACAACCAGACTGGTGACAGTGCAGCTATAACGTTGCATGCTGCCACCATAAGACCTTAAATCCAAGGGAGGTAGTCTGATAGATCCTTGCATGCTTTGGATGTACCGATAGCTTCAAGTAAGTCATCCACATACATCATGATACAGGAAGAGGTGAAAATCAACTGGATTAATAAGAATCAACAGTGTCAACAACTGGCATCAGCTGTCAATGCCATGTTGGAATTCTACAGCATGGGATTGCTTAGTAACAAGAACACGGATCTAGTCACACACAGACCTGCCCATTAAAAGGAATACATGAGGTCCACAAAGAACCTACACAGCCAGAACTGTCATTTGGCATGAGCTGAACAACACTTTTTTTGAAGTGTGGAGCAAAAGTTCACAACTGGCTGATGAACTCCTGGTGGGTTCATCTCTCCCACATGTCACTTTTTCAAAGTGCAGAGAATTAAATTCACAAAAAAGCATATTGAAATAAAGTTAATGTTCAAGATATTGGTCCTGATTCTTCCCTCACTTAAACCATTGGAATCTAGGAGTAATTCCTCTACAAATCAACAAAATTAAATCAGTGCAAGTGAAAGTAGACTGAGTTCCACTGAGACACAAAATACAAGATAAAATATCCTTCCTTACTGTATCCAATCAGGAGGGGTCAGACTGCAGGGCAGAACACATTACTTTCCTCACCTCAAATATGAATGGAAGAAAGCAGGAATTAAGATCAAAAGGTGAAATCTTGACCCTACTGAAGTCAATTGGAATCTTGCCATTGAGTGAAATCCTGGCTACACTGAAGTCAATGGAGTCAGAATTTCACCCAAAGTGTCAGTATCTTTTCTGAATATACTAGCTGTTCTTTCCATAAGTCAGAACCTTTTCTTTATTTAATCAGTTGAGTGCTACCAAAAGAACTTGGTATGTTTGGAGGAGCCAGGGGCTGTGCCAAATGGCACAGTTAGTCTTTAGAAATTATTTGTTTAGGTCCTTTAATTAAAACAGCTCATGTACCCAAAGAATAAAACCAACCAATAAATCAGACAGATAGATTCCTTTGAAGTTTTTAGTCTATCAATTAGAAGTCAGTACATTAAAGCAATTCTTTAAAAATAAGAACTTCTATTACAAAATAGCTAAACACAGTTTTTACAATTAAAAGATACATCTATTATTAAATCATAAGTCCAAAAATAATGGTTTCACAAGTTTGTGAAAATATCTACTATACACCAGAACCTCAATAATTCTCACTTTCTTCATATGCCCAGTAATTTCCCTAGAAAAATGGCAGCCTCCCACTGCTCAGTGAAGATTTAGTAGCAGAAAGCCAAAGCACATTATATTATGAAGACTTCATTATTTGACAATAAATGCAACAGTAACTTTACTAATATAGCGTTCAATTCTTCATGTTCCTCCCATATGAGTAATCCTACTGAATTCAACTAGATTAATCCCATGACTCAGGACACTTTACATTAGTAAAGATTTCAGGAGAAGGGGATCAGTATAAAATATAAATAGTTTTAACTAAATTTATACCACATGAACAAAGTACACTCTGCAATACAGATTACGTGCTCTGTGTGCATGTTTGTGTACCTTCTTAATTGCTAGTTCACAACATATGAAAATCTACAATGGATCTTCCTTGTTCTTAGAGCAAATCAGATTCTACTGTATTTGCTATACATGTTACAGAAGGACAAATAATAATAAAGTTCACAGTAGCTGAAGATTTTTTTAAAAATGTGAATCCTCCTCTGCTCCACATAGAAGTAGAAAGATGGGTACAAACCTAAAAGTGCAAGATAATTCAGTGCCCAGAGCTACTTTTATCTATGCTCCTAAACAGGAGCTACAAACTGGTGACAGCTGCCTGAATTTTCATGCTATTCCCTTTGGAAGATGGACCTTGTAAAAATGATTTGAGGATTGCTTAGTCAGTGTTACTCAATCCTATGTCATTACTTTACAGAACTTGTGGAGATGTCAAACATGGCCATGCCCCTACCAATCCAAGCTCTGTGATTCTGATCAACCTATGGCCCAGAGGTAGATAATGTGTATCAAACTATCACACAATTCCAGTTTATTGCCAATGCCAATATTGCTTTTTATCTTACTTTGTTGTTCTAATTTACAACAGCAATTTAGTCAGGGTCATTGTATTTGGACTTTCAGTGTTTTTAAAACACTGGGGCAGCAAAGGGAGATATGTTACAGCTATTGAAAGAGAATATGAGGTACAATGTAATTACCATTGTTTTCAGAAGCATTGCTATGTAGTAACTGTGTAGCTTACATTGCTCCATGGTAACGATGCAACTGACTTGCATCATACCTCTCTAGTGCCTAGTAAAAGGCTAAAAATCCTAATAGAATAATGTGCTGCCCATAAATCTTAACACATTGTGTATTATTAGTAAAACTTTTTAAAATTCTTACTTGATAAAGTAATAAACTTGTCTAATGAATAAGACCCCACATACCAAATGGTGAAATGCAATATGAGTTATTAAAAGAATAAACCTGTTGAATAAATCTGCTATGCAAAACATTACCTCCATGTTATATATAATGAAACCCTTCTTAAACAAAAAACTGATAAAACAATAAACCTGTTCAAAGATGAAATTTGCTGCACTCTAGAGCTATACTTCTCTGTAGTATTTGGAGCTGCCAGACAACTCTCAACCTGTTTAATCTCCGTAGTCCTGTTTTTACACCAATTTTTCTCTATTCTGTTTCAATCATTGCTACACTTGTAAAATGTAAGAAACATCCTGTAGTCAGAGTGATGATCACTATAAAATTTCTGCCACTAAAACTCACAGATAAACTTTCTATCTTCATAGTTTTTTTTAAACAAATGTATGTCTAGCCATGAGTAATACTGGCCTTTCAGTAAGGTATGCAGGCAAGGATGAAAGCAGAGTTTGGAGGGAGATCTATGACCCAGGAGCACTGCAGAATGCCCATTGCAATTTTTATCCCATCCTGGAGAGATGATAGTGTATTTATGCAGCCTCCCTTTTAGCAATGTATCAAAGGTGTTTTATTGGGGGGGAGGGGAGGGCAGGGAGGGCTTGCAGTTGGGCCCTAACTGCATAAAAGCAAAAACCACAGGCAAGATAAAAGCTATATCAGTATCTTAAAAGAAATTTCAGAATGTCCACCCTTAACTATACTAAGTACCTGCAGTGTCCTTAATGGTGAGTAATGGTATTTCTTTTGTCAGACAGCTGGCACCTTCTGCCCACCTTTACCCTGTAACATCATTTTTACTTTGAAGGCCTTTGTTAGACCCTTTCTCCCACCAAGTTTGTCTTCCTTTACTCTCACCATTTGCGAATTGTGGGTGAACTGGCCCAGCTCTTTCCTCATCTTCACCATAAAAATTGGATCAACAAAGTTTCAACCTGCAAGAGTTTTTGGTTTGGTAATTTTCTTTCTAAATGAACTAGGTTTGGCTAAAATACTCTCCTGCAGAAGGGGGGCGGGGGGCATGGACAGACCATTAGAATGTAATCCTTTCCTATATTAGTAATCACACATGCCTAAATCTGTCTTCCTACTTTCAATAGCCAGACATCCAGAGAGATATTAAGAAACTTGACAAGGCTGTTCTGAAACGATCTTGCTTTATGAGACTAAACTATATCCAATCTTGCTATGCAAAAAGAACAGCCCATCAGTTTTTGAGCTCAGCTCAAGTTATCAGTGCTGCTGGGATAACGGAGAAAAACATTGCTTCTTTGCTATATTGCTAACATAGTGTCTTTCATATGAGCATTTTAAAACTGCTTTATAAACAAGCAAGTAAGCCTTCTCAGAACCCTATCTAATAGATAACCCTACTCCGTGTACATGCATTTACTGTGGGCCTGATTTTGAAGCAGGGCCTCACTTAACTGTGACTGTACACCTGCCTGCACAAATAATTGTGCATGAAAATATTGATGTTTGGACATCACCCTACCTGGATATGTGAGTACAAAACTTGAGATGCAGAAATAAAAAGACTTTTTGAAAATCTGACACTAAATGTCACCAGCAACATTAGGGACCTTTTGCAGGGATTTGTTTGATATGAGAAAAAAGGATTTCCAGGGTATCTTCCTGTGGAAAGCACTGTGAGGCAGCTCCAGGTACTGCTGCAGAGCACACCAATTAACACTTAGCTCACTAGAAAGAGGCTGCAAAACTGACCTCAAAGGAATATTTCTGCTGTGTGGAGGGGTGGGATTCCCCACGTGTCTCTGAGCCGGCAGAAGGGCCTTATATGACCTATATGCACAGTCCCCCTTTTCTCAGTCCCTGACATAGAGCAACTCCTGGGGCTGCTCTCACTTATGTCAGAATTTGGGAGGAACAAACATGTCTTAAAGTCACCTTAAAGGTGTCTTAAAGACATCTTTGTCCCACTCTGGCTATACCTTCATAGAGGTACTGCTCCAAATCCAAATCAGGATTTAAGTGTTTTCTGGCTTTCACACAAACAATGGACTGTTTTAAACTGTTCTTAAAATGTCCATATCAAACTGTCCTCATGAGCCAAATGCTGCTGGTTCTCACAGCTGATGTAAGCAGTAACATGTATAACATGCCATATAGGTACGGTTGCCAGGCATCTGGTTTTCGACCAAACACCCGGCTGAAAAGGGACCCTGGCGGCTCTGGTCGGCACCACCGACTGGGCCATTAAAAGTCCATTTGGTGGCACAGCAGAGGCCCCGGGGCTAAGGCAGGCTCCCTGCCTGCTCTGGCTCTGTGTGGCTCCTGGAAGCATCCGCCAGGTCCCTGCAGCCCCTAAGCACATGGGTGGCCAGGGAGGCTCCACGCACTGCCCCCGCCCTGAGTGCCAGCTCTGCAGCTCCTACTGGCCAGGAACTGTGACCAATGGGAGCTGCGGGGGCGGCAGCTGCAGATGGATGGCAGTGCAAGGAGCCTCCCTGGCCACCCATGCGCCTAGGGGCCGCCAGAACCTGGTGGCCCCTTCCTGGGAGCTGTGGTAACTGCTGACGGGACCCCGCACCCACAGCCCAGCCCGAAGTCCCCTCCCGCATCCAAATTCCCTCCCAGAGCTCGCACCCCCCACACAGCCGAACCCCCTGCCCCAGCCCTGAGCCCCCTCTTGCACCCCCCTCATCCCCCGCCCCACCCCAGAGCCCATACCCCCAGCTGGAGCCTTCACCCCACCTGTACCCCAACCCCCTGCCCCAGCCTGGAGCCCTCTCCCACACCCTGAACCCCTTATTTCTGCCACACATGGAGCCCACACCCCCAGCCCAGACCCCCCCACATCCCAACCTCCTGCTCCAGTCCGGTGAAATTGAGTGAGGGAGGGGGGATGGAGAGAGCAGGGGGAGGGGCCTCGAAGAAGGGGTGGGCAGGGGTGTTCCGTTTTGTATGATTAGAAAGTTGGAAACTTTACATATAGGCCACTGATTCTCAACCCTTGCGCTGCCAGCAGTTGCCTTGTGGGGGTTATGAACTAGTCTCATTACTTGCCTTTGATCTTCTATTGAAGTGTACTTGCTCCATCACTTCCAAATGATCCTTCGCAGACAACAGAGTCAACCCATAAACCATTGTACCAATTCCCATGGTGCCTCCTTCCAATAGTTAATAATAGCTTTTACAAAGTGCTTTATGTTGGCCAAGCCCTTTAGAAACAAACAGCCCTGTGAGGTAGGTGCGTAATATCCCTGTTTTACAGCTGCAGAAACTAAGAGAGAGAGGTTAGGTGGCCTGGGAAAGGTCATGCAATGAATCAGTAGCAGAGCCAGACTATAGGCCAGATCCCAACTCCCAGTGCAATGCCTAATCAACTAGCCCATGCTGTCTTTCTTTCTTTCTTGAAGCACTGCATGACCAGCACCTCCTGTCAAGCACCATATAATGGAAAGGAAGCATATCAGGACTGTCCATTATGGGTTGCTTTGTGTGGTGGGGATCAAGTTAAAAAACTTTGGCATTGGGAGTTTTAGCATAGCTTTAAGAGGAAATCTAGTGAGTCTGCATCGGTGGAAGACAAGGTAAAGCTGTAAGATGCTAAAAACTGTGACTTAAAGTAGCAGAAATCAAATCAGGCTAATTGACATGACTAAAAATACAACTCAAATGACATTAAAAGAAAAAAATATTGTTCTTAAGGATGCAGACAATGTTACCAGGTACGTGATTTATAATAGGCATTTTGATCTCTAACACTAAGAGGAGTGTTAATGAGAAATGAATGTTAAAATTATCAAAAGCAATTAACAATAATAGTATCTGTAAGTCTCCATAGCAATTAGAGAATGAATCAGATTGCTGTAGCCTTGTGCAGGCCTTCCCCCCATCACACTCCGGAAACACACACACACGCACTGTGAGCTGTTCTTAGAAGGCTTGCCAATTTGTCGCTCACCTAATGTTTGTTTGTTTTTTCTCTCCCCCTTTCCAAACAGTAACTGGACTCAGATCAGGCGCTGTGATCTGTAATCTAGCAGCCATTTTTCTGAACATAAGCAGCTTGCATTTAAAACTCTCCTGCTCATCCGTCTTCATTTGAAGACCGGGTTAAAAAATAAAATTAATGATTGCTATCAGAGAGAAGATGAGCAGCATCACCAGTGAAAAGTAGCAGTGCCACATTTTTCCAAGGCTAACATTTTTCACTGGCTGGAAATGGCTAGATATACTTGTAAACATTATTAAAAATAATAACTTAATGTTTCCTTCCTGTGACTAGCTAGCATTAGCAAGGTATTTTCAATTAGCATTTCCTCCAAGCAATGTAGCTCTTTTACTTTATTTTATTTAAAAAGGGATTTGTTTTCTAATTTTTTTTACTTCTGCTGTTGTCAATACTAGAAGTCAGTGAAATGACTGCGGCTTTTTCCTCCCATCACTTACAGTTTGTAAAACCACTGAATGGGAATGTATGTGTTTGATTTTATTTGCTTTAGCGTAGCTGTCCAATGAAAGGAAGAGACATAAGTATGCATTTTAATATACTGTATAGTACTACGTGAGGCTTTAAAATACAAGTAAAAAGCATCACACTTAAATCAAATCATTTTAGTTTTAGGGTAAAGAAACAAATAATAAAATAATATAGATGTTTTGTACTTCTTTTTCTTAAAAACAAATATGTATTCTGAACAAAAAACGAACTAAAATCCTCAGACCAACAGTTAAAATCCCTATGTAGAGCAGATTATTACATTTTTCAGTTCTAACGAGTCTCTCCTTAATGGACTAATTTTACTTCATTAAAGAGTGTGTGTCTGTGTGTGTGTGTGTATACATACACACACAGAGATACACAGAGTTTTTGAATGCTAAATAAGGCACACATTATTGTAAATGCAAAGTTGTATCATGGATTTGGCAGCCTCGAGGTAATAATTTCTTTCAGTTTCAACACAAAGTTGTTGTACATTTCAATCAATTGCATTGGGCAATTCAGTAGTCATTTAATCATATTAACATATAACTTGCATATTCCACATGATCTTACATGCTATCTAATCATATCGAGTATATCAGGATGCAACACAATACAACAAGCTCTGCATCACCACGCCCACTGATATGCTTTTTAAGTTTTAGCTTCATACATATATTTATTGTTTATAAACCTGTTTTCTTCTTCTTCCTTGCATTAAGGCCATCAAAGAGACTGCTTTATAAACTATTTGAGTCCTTCACAGTGCTCTGGTCAATGCCATAACCTCTATCATACCACATGCTAACAGGTCTCCCTTTATGAGATCCCACCACTTCTTTTTGGGTCAGCCTCTCTGTCTTTTTCTTTCGTTCTTGATCTATGGGTCCTTCTTACTCACACAGTTGTCAGGATGGAGCTTTGCATGATTAAATCCTCTGAGCCGGTACCCCCTCATTTTTTCATTGATGAGTGTTACGTTGAGCATGTCTCTAACACGCATATTCCTCACTGGACTTTCTTGCTTACACCATTCATCCATCTCAACATTTGCATTTCTGTGGAACAGATCATTTGCTGATGTTTCTACTTTGTTGCCCAACATTCAACACCATACATTAAAACTGGATGGACCACTGTTTTATAGACTTTCCCTTTTAATCTTATTGGTATCTTCCTGTCACATACTACACCACTTATCTCTTTCCACTTGAGTCAGGTATTTATTATCTTAGCTCTAATTTCATCCTCCATTTCCCCATTTTCCTACATTCTGGAACCCAGATACCTGAAACATTGCAGTTACAAATTACCTCTTTATATTGATATAAAATAGATTTTGAATAGAAATATGGATCATTTCTTAATTTGGAATCAAAGAAACATCCTAGACACCATTTATTCATCAGTTCCAGAAAAAAAAATCATATACATCCCTTTTATTTACACATCTGGCATTAACAAACTTACTTTGCTGTTTAAGTACAGCATAGAAATGGCAGAGTTCTTAAATATTTCATGCATATCTGAACATTAAAACATAGGGACCTATATAATAGCTTACAACACTTATCAAAACGGGTCCTGATTCAGTGAAGCTCTTAAGTATTTGCTGATGTTTTGTTGACTTCTGATAGTGCTTAACATACCAATAACAAAATAGCCCCAGCTATTAAGAAATGTAAAGGTAACTTATCTATTCATCATACAATTCTCTTTCATCACCCCCACCCAAGGATTAATGCCCTACTCTTATCCATGTAAAGAGTATGCCAAATCCAGCCTTTTATACAACTTTACATAACATGAGAAATCAGACTAAATAAATTTCATACAACAGTAATCTCTTCCCAATAGCCAAAAAATCCTATAACACCACAAATTGGACAAATATAGTGAGCACAAAACTAGTATATGAACATATCCTAATTTTACCATAACTTCATAAAACCATGCCCTTCCCTGGAAGCAGCATTCTTGGCATCATGGTAAACCAGCACATCTATTATACAGAACAAATCTCAGCCTTGATCCTGCAATTCATTTTGAGTGGAAATACTGCTGTATCCACATTGAGTCACACTAAGGTTAGTCAAGAGTCTGCCCAAATGTAATAAATTTCTGAATCTGGGCCTCATTCAGTATGCAAATTGATGGATATAATGCAAGTGACATTCCATACAATATCTCATACTTAATCCAAGACTGGGATCCCCAGGTGCCATCAAAATACAAATACATATCAAGAACATTTTCAATTCCCTAAATGGGAAATATGGAGGCCTACTAAGTTTTCAAATGCAATATTTAGATAGCAGATGAAACTAATACAGTGAAGGTTGTTTGGGGCTGGTCAGCAAGAATGGTTCTGAATTTGTAGTTAGTTAGTATGAGACTGGATAAAATGGTGGCATTTCCTTAATTCTTAGCTTTCACCACTCTTTGAGACAGTGTTGATGGAAAATATAGTTCTGCAACCATAACAGCAAACAAATTTTATTTGGAAATAAGTATAAAATATATGTGTGTGTGAATACTATATACACATACTTGTTTCCACACTTTCCACAGAAAGGTAACCATTATATGGCAAATGTCCAACTCTTCAAATTATTCCACTGGCAAATGCTAAAATGTCTGTTAACATCACGTAAACAGGCTGGCAGGAATTTCTGAAGAAAGAAAATGAAAGCTGCCATTTATTCTGTGCATGACACCATTTAAACATTTTTCAAAAAACATTAAATGTGGCATTGCCATTTAAAGTTTTGAAACATTCATCAACATGACGTAAGGTAGGATGCATAACCTTACAAATTCAAACAGATGAATCCCAGAATTACCTACTGAAAAGTAATCAAGAACCTTAAAGTGGGTAAAAGTGCTCTAAACTATCGCAGTTAGCTCAGCGAGAAGATGGTGCTCCGAACAGTCACAGTCAAATGTGGCTTAGTGTTGCAGTAGCAAGGGCACAGCTAAGCCAGAACAATCAGTATTTTTCTAGGATGGCACTGGCATTTAATCAAGTGTCCTCTTAGCCGTGGTCTACACTAGGACTTTAGGTCAAATTTAGCAGCATTAAATCGATGTAAACCTGCACCCGTCCACACGATGAAGCCCTTTATTTCGACTTAAAGGGCTCTTAAAATCGATTTCCTTACTCCACCCCTGACAAATGGATTAGCGCTTAAATCGCCTTGCCAGGTCGAATTTGGGGTACTGTGGACACAATTTGACGGTATTGGCCTCCGGGAGCTATCCCAGAGTGCTCCATTGTGACCGCTCTGGACAGCACTCTCAACTCAGATGCACTGGCCAGGTAGACAGGAAAAGAACCGAGAACTTTTGAATCTCATTTCCTGTTTGGCCAGCGTGGCAAGCTGCAGGTGACCATGCAGAGCTCATCAGCACAGGTGACCATGATGGAGTCCCAGAATCGCAAAAGAGCTCCAGCATGGACTGAACGGGAGGTACGGGATCTGATCGCTGTTTGGGGAGAGGAATCCGTGCTATTAGAACTCCGTTCCAGTTTTTGAAATGCCAAAACCTTTGTCAAAATCTCCCAGGGCATGAAGGACAGAGGCCATAACAGGGACCTGAAGCAGTGCCGCGTGAAACTTAAGGAGCTGAGCAAGCCTACCAGAAAACCAGAGAGGCGAACGGCCGCTCCGGGTCAGAGCCCCAAACATGCCGCTTCTATGATGAGCTGCATGCCATTTTAGGGGGTTCAGCCACCACTACCCCAGCCGTGTTGTTTGACTCCTTCAATGGAGATGGAGGCAACACGGAAGCAGGTTTTGGGGACAAAGAAGATGATGATGATGATGAGGTTGTAGCTAGCTCACAGAAAGCAAGCGGAGAAACCGGTTTTCCAGACAGCCAGGAACTGTTTCTCACCCTGGATCTGGAGCCAGTACCCCCCGAACCCACCCAAGGCTGCTTCCTGGACCCGGCAGGCGGAGAAGGGACCTCCGGTGAGTGTACCTTTTAAAATACTATACATGGTTTAAAAGCAAGCATGTGAAAGGATTACTTTGCCCTGGCATTCGCGGCTCTCCTGGATGTACTCCCAAAGCCTTTGCAAAAGGTTTCTGGGGAGGGCAGCCTTATTGCATCCTTCATGGTAGGACACTTTACCACTCCAGGCCAGTAACACGTACTCGGGAATCATTGTACAACAAAGCATTGCAGTGTATGTTTGCTGGCGTTCAAACAACATCCGTTCTTTATCTCTCTGTGTTATCCTCAGGAGAGTGAGATATCATTCATGGTCACCTGGTTGAAATAGCGTGCTTTTCTTCAGGGGACACTCAGAGGAGCCCATTCCTGCTGGGCTGTTTGCCTGTGGCTGAACAGAAATGTTCCCCGCTGTTAGCCACGGGGAGGGGGAAGGGTTGAGGGGGTAGCCACGTGGTGGGGGGGGGCAAAATGCGACCTTATAACGAAAGCACATGTGCTATGTATGTAATGTTAACAGCAAGGTTTACCCTGAAAGAGTGTAGCCTCTGTTTTATAAAATGTGTCTTTTTAAATACCGCTGTCCCTTTTTTTTTCTCCACCAGCTGCATGTGTTTCAATGATCACAGGATCTTCTCCTTCCCAGAGGCTAGTGAAGATTAGAAAGAAAAAAAAACGCACTCGCGATGAAATGTTCTCTGAGCTCATGCTGTCCTCCCACACTGACAGACCACAGACGAATGCGCGGAGGCAAATAATGTCAGTGTGCAGGAAAGTACAAAATGACCGGGAGAAGAGGTGGCGGGCTGAAGAGAGTAAGTGGCGGGCTGAAGACAGGGCTGAAGCTCAAATGTGGTGGCAGCGTGATGAGAGGAGGCAGGATTCAATGCTGAGGCTGCTGAAAGACCAAACCAGTATGCTCCAGTGTATGGCTGAGCTGCAGCAAAGGCAGCTGGAGCACAGACTGCCACTACAGCCCCCGTGTAACCAACTGCCCTCCTCCCCAAGTTCCATAGCCTCCACACCCAGACGCCCAAGAACGCGGTGGGGGGGCCACCGGCCAACCAGCCACTCCGCCACAGAGGATTGCCCCCCAAAAAAAGAAGGCTGTCATTCAATAGATTTTAAAGTTGTAAACTTTTAAAGTGCTGTGTGGCATTTTCCTTCCTTCCTCCACCACCCCTCCTGGGCTACCTTGGTAGTCATCCCCCTATTTGTGTGATGAATGAATAAAGAATGCATGAATGTGAAGCAACAATGACTTTATTGCCTCTGCAAGCAATGATTGAAGGGAGGAGGGGAGGATGGTTAGCTTACAGGGAAGTAGAGTGAACCAAGGGGCGGGGGGTTTCATCAAGGAGAAACAAAGAGAACTTTCACACCGTAGCCTGACCAGTCATGAAACTGGTTTTCAAAGCTTCTCTGATGCGTACCGCGCCCTCCTGTGCTCTTCTAACCACCCCGGTGTCTGGCTGCGCGTAACCAGCAGCCAGACGATTTGCCTCAACCTCCCACCCCGCCATAAACGTCTCCCCCTTACTCTCACAGATATTGTGGAGCACACAGCAAGCAGTAATAACAGTGGGTATATTGGTTTTGCTGAGGTCTAAGCAAGTCAGTAAACTGCGCCAGCGCGCCTTTAAACGTCCAAATGCACATTCTACCACCATTCTGCACTTGCTCAGCCTGTAGTTGAACAGCTCCTGACTACTGTCCAGGCTGCCTGTGTACAGCTTCATGAGCCATGGCATTAAGGGGTAGGCTGGGTCCCCAAGGATACATATAGGCATTTCAACGTCCCCAACAGTTATTTTCTGGTCTCGGAATAAAGTCCCTTCCTGCAGCTTTTGAAACAGACCAGAGTTCCTGAAGATGCGAGCGTCATGTACCTTTCCCGGCCATCCCACGTTGATGTTGGTGAAACGTCCCTTGTGATCCACCAGAGCTTGCAGCACTATTGAAAAGTACCCCTTGCGGTTTATGTACTCACTGGCTTGGTGCTCCGGTGCCAAGATAGGGATATGGGTTCCGTCTATGGCCCCACCACAGTTAGGGAATCCCATTGCAGCAAAGCCATCCACTATGACATGCACATTTCCCAGGGTCACTACCCTTGATATCAGCAGATCTTTGATTGCGTGGGCTACTTGCATCACAGCAGCCCCAACAGTAGATTTGCCCACTCTAAATTGATTCCCAACTGATTGGTAACTGTCTGGCGTTGCAAGCTTCCACAGGGCTATCGCCACTCGCTTCTCAACTGTGAGGGCTGCTCTCATCTTGGTATTCATGCGCTTCAGGGCAGAGGAAAGCAAGTCACAAAGTTCCATGAAAGTGCCCTTACGCATGCGAAAGTTTCGCAGACACTGGGAATCGTCCCAGAGCTGCAACACTATGCGGTCCCACCAGCCTGTGCTTGTTTCCCGAGCCCAGAATCAGCGTTCCACAGCATGAACCTGCTCCATTAGCACCATGATGCATGCATTGGCAGGGCCCAGGCTTTCAGAGAAATCTGTGTCCATGTCCTGATCACTCACGTGACTGCACTGACGTCGCCTCCTCACCCGGTATCGCTCTGCCAGGTTCTGGTGCTGCATATACTGCTGGATAATGCGTGTGGTGTTTACTGCGCTCCTAATTGCCAAAGTGAGCTGAGCGGCCTCCATGCTTGCCTTGGTATGGCATCCGCACAGAAAAAAGGCGCAGAACGATTGTCTGCCTTTGCTCTGACGGAGGGAGGGGCGACTGAGGACACAGCTTACAGGGTTGGCTTCAGGGAGCTAAAATCAACAAAGAGGGTGGCTTTACATCAAGGAGTATTTCAGGCAGGACTTCACAGAGGGTTCCAATAAGAAATGGTGCACCTAAGTTATTGTTCTTATTGGAACAAGGAGGTTAGCCTGGCCTCTGATTGATACATGGCTAGATTTACCTCGCTGCACCTTCTCTGTGAGTGACTGCAGTGTGAACTAGAGGAATGAGTCCCCTAGACAGGGGAGGGGGGGAAGCAAATGAGTACAAAAGAAATCTGGTCTATTTCTTGTTTTGATCCACTCCATCTATCTTTTACATCTTTGGCTGACAGCAGACGGTGCAGAAGGACTGCATGCCATCCACATCTCTTGCCTGCCCAGCAGAAGACGGTACAGTACGACTGCTAGCAATCCGTATCACCTGCCTGCTCACCATAAGACGGTTCAATAGGACTGACTGCAGGACTAAAGAGAATGATCTGGTCAAGTCACTCCAAATTTAGTCCCTGTACCCATGTCTGCCCAGGCGCTCCCGGCCGACGTGGCCAGGAGCACCTCAGACAAGACAATGACGGCTACCAGTCATATTGCACCGTCTGCTGCCAGAAGGCAATGGGTTGCTGCTACTGTGTAGCAATGCAGTACCGCGTCTGCCAGCACCCAGGAGACATACGGTGACGGTTACCTGAGCGGGCTCCATGCTTGCCGTGGTATGGCGTCTGCACAGGTAACTCAGGAAAAAAGGCACGAAACGGTTGTCTGCCCTTGCTTTCATGGAGGGAGGGAGGGAACGGGGGCCTGACGATATGTACCCAGAACCACCCGCGACAATGTTTTAGCCCCATCAGGCATTGGGATCTCAACCCAGAATTCCAATGGGCAGCGGAGACTGCGGGAACTGGGGGATAGCTACCCACAGTGCAACGCTCCGGAAGTCGATGCTTGCCTCGGTACTGTGGAAGCACTCCGCCGAGTTAATGCACTTAATGCACTTAGAGCATTTCTGTGGGGACACACACGCTTGAATATATAAAACCGATTTCTAAAAAACCGACTTCTATAAATTCGACCTAATTCCGTAGTGTACACATACCCTTAGCTACCGGGACTTGTTTGCAAACCTTCATCAGTTCAGAGGTTGATGCTCCTGGTGCAGTTTCTCGTAAACAGCAGCAGTACGTGAGAAATGCTGTAAGTCAGGTCTCAAAGCTTTTCCTAGGCCAATCAGTGAACAAGCAAACAGGCAAAGAGTTCTCTCAGTTCTCAGCAGAGATGTCTTGCTCAGGTCATGGTGGAATTATATCAGCCAGAATCAGACACTTGTCATCCTGCATTGTGTCTGGTTTGTGGGCACATAAAAGCTTTCAGTTCTCAGTGTCAGATTTCACACACAACACACTTGAGTTTTGAAATTTAAGTAAAAACTCAAGAAAGAAGTAATATGATTTAAAAATTCCTTTGAACACATCCTGCTGATCCTAATGATTTGTTGGGCACTTCAGTGTTTGTTGTGTGACAAGTTGGACTTTGGACAAGGTCAGCTCTTGAATCTTGATTATGTTTTTTTTTCCCTTGAGCCAGAAGACATTGATTTGTACATCTAGTTTACCTTGTTTTCTTAGCCATTTGTGACACAGTACAACAGTTCCCATCGAAAAAAGTGTCATGTAAATAAATTACAACTTCGGACGTATACATTAAATAATTTTATAAATGAACTTTAAAAATGAAGGAATAAAAAATGCCAGTCCCAGCTTCTATGGCCGTAGTGATTATTCTGATCATGTTGTCATGTGTAATGAAGCACAGTCCCATCATTAATCAAAAGAACCAATCAGATAACTAATTTAGGCAATATTCTTTACCACAGGACATGTCGGTCAGTAAAAATGCATTAAAATAGCAAAAGATCAATAGTAGACACTAGGGACTGTGTTTACTAACCAGTCTTAAACTTTAGGGTATTATTTTCTCAGTCATATTGGGCATCTGTTTTTAAAAGATAAAGGAAAACTTCTGATAAATGCCATGATTTTATTTTTAGTTAACAATGTACATTAGAAGTGCCCTGTTATAAATGTATAAATTATTATGTTATTCAGTGATTTATAAAAAGTGGGCTTCTAAAACTCAAATATCTAAAAGTAGAATATAACTAGGCTGGATTGACACACTGGACATGAAATGGTTGGCAACAGAAGATTGTAAAGCTTGTGTGTGCCTTGGAGAGAGGTAAATAGTGGTGTCCCCCAGGGGTCTGTACTGGGCCCAGTCCTATTCAACATATTCATAAATGATCTGGAAAAAGGGGTAAACAGTGAGGTGGCAAAATTTGCAGATGTTACAAAACTACTCAAGATAGTTAAGTTCCAAGCAGACTGCAAAGAGCTACAAAAGGATCTCACAAAACTGGGTGATTGGGCAACAAAACGGCAGATGAAATGCAGATTGAAAGGACCTTTTTGCTGGCACCAAAACACCATTTTTTTGACATGGCTATTCTTTATAATATATTTTAGAATTTCCTAAAATTATTTCAGTCATTGGAAAGCATATATTAGGCGTAAAATTTCACTATTTATTTTAATCCTTTTAAAAAATAAAACTAAGAGAAAGTAACATACATTAGAGCAGTCTGTACTATAAAGAAAACATGTTTTACTACCATCCACATAGCACCTCACCTACAGATGTGTGTCACAGGTAGACTGCTTTTGTACTTGAAAGAGTAGCCATTTCAAGTTGCCCCACTGTCAGAATAGAGAACAATTATCAGACCCTCTGATATTAATATAAAGTATGGAAACACAATAGATTACTGCGCCTGATAAGTTTTCTCAGCAACTAACCAGAATTACAATGAGCCAGATTTTCAAACTGCTCTGTGGAATACGTATGTGAAGAGAGAGAAAGCTAAAATAGATATGCTGAGATGGTCAAGCATACAGTGATTTAGGCAGACACAGTGCATTTAAACTGTGTGTTGGGTACATGACACCTAATTTCTACAAGTACTCTGAGGTACTCATCACCTCTGAAAATCAGACCAATGAACATTATCCCAAAGTAAAAGATGGGGTTATAATATAGCTATGCATTGGTTATCTTCAATCAAAGTTGCATGGACAGCTACAATTATGCTCAGGCAAAAGGGACCCGCTACCAAAGCAGCTCCTCTCTTTAAGTGCCACGACAGCAGTTGAGATTGGTGGGGCGTTCTTTCTAACAGCCCCTAGATTTGGGCATGTGAAGATTGGTGGCAGGGAGTTTTCTAGACTTACCTCATGTGTTCCCTCCCTGCACTCTGGTGAGGATCTGTGGGAGGGGAGGGAAGTGCCAGATGACCTATGAAGTCTTTGCCACTACTGATTTCTATAATTAAGTTAAATCATTTGAAATAATAAACTTTGTAGGGAAAAAAACCAAGCCAGCAGTTATCTTATTCCAAAATGGTAAAATACAATTCACAGATTAACAATCATGTGAAACTATAACCCCTTAAAAATGTACGGCCATAGAGTTGGAACTGTGTCTGGCTACTGGTGTTAAAACTGGGTCCTTATCAAATGAAACACACACAAAATATAAAATTATTTTTCCCTTCCCAAATGGAAAGGAAATGTCCCAAGGACTTTCTCTTATAGAGCCAGAACCAAAGCCCTTTGAAGTCATCGGAAAGATTCCCAGTGATTACCCGGGGCTTTAGAGGCCCATGATACACAGGAATATCCAGAATACCACAATCTGAAGATAAAAGAGTATAAGCGGTATGTTTGCTCTTACTTTGTTCATTTAAAAGAAAAGGAAAAAAAACCATGCATTTTTTAGAAATCCTCCTCCACAGACACTTGGCTATTTATTGACATGGGAATTCAAACCACAGCTAGGGTTCCTTTGAACCTGCTTTGAAGTTCTAGTTCAGCAAAGCACATAAGCAAATGAGAATTCTCGCTGATTTCAAATGAAACTACTCACACGCTTAACATTAAGCACATGCTTATGTGCTTGTTTGATTTAGGCCTGAGCCTTTTGCTACAATAGCAAACAAAAGAGTAATACAATAGTCTAAAATACACCTAGTAATATTCATTTTCAGAGGAGTGGGAAAGCAGATCAGAAGTATTTTGGCATGCTTGGGAGTCTTGTGTTTGTCAAGTATTCTCCTGTCATTCGAAGTTTTTGTTGTTGTTGTTTTTGTTTGTTTCTTTTACTAGATGCTATTTGTCTATATTTTTCTCAAAAACACAGGAGCTTATTTTACTGCATGTAATTCAATTACTTTCTTTCACCCAGTAAATTAAGCTCATTCAAAGAAAATCAGGATTCCTTTCCTTTTTTTGGCTTGGATACAGCATCTTTTGTACCCAGCTAAGCAATCTTCCCAGTGTTTGGCAATGATCCCGCTTAGAAGGGGCAGGATTTAGAACAGATGCAGGCTTCTCCATGTCAAGATGCCACCAAGTTCTCTTTTGATCAGTAAGATGCATAATTAAGTATGACAGAATATAGATTTCCAACTGAAAATCACTTCTAATGGGGGAAGCCATTCACTTCTAATGGGGGAAGCTTCATTGCTGAGGACCCCCACTTCAATTAAGGATAGGCCAAATCCTCTAAGTTAGGATGTTAACCTTGTGACTTCTGATATACACTTCAGCTGATTTTATTATCTGGGACTCTCTATCCAGTTATAATTACATCAGTTACATTGCAAGAGAAACAGCCATTAAAATAAAATAATGCAAAAATTAAAAACAAAGAAAAAAAGTATTTGGTCAGAAAGCAGTTACTAACCCGGTACAACATCTCATGTATACATGCTCATTTCTTTGTGCAATTGCAGACACTATGTATGTGCTAATTAAGCACACAAGTCTTTATTACCCTCTCCCCCCCCCCCCCCCACTGCACTAGAGGTTTAGAAAATCAGATCCTTACAATTTGGCCATTGAGCAGGTTTTTAAAAATTAATGCAGTATTTTCATCTCTTATAGCTATGGAGTCTGATCCATAGCCCACTCAAGTAAATAAAACTTCCAGTAAAATAAAATAAAGTAAATCAAAATAAAGTAAAATCAAGTAAATAAAACTTCAAGTAAAATAAAATTTCCATTAACTTAAACAGACTTTGAACAAGGTTTTTATGTTGGTTGTTGTAATACATTGTATACTATGTATGCTCGAAAACATTAACAATGAAAAGACCTTGTCTCAATTTTACTAAGCCATAAATATTCTTTTTAAATTAACATTAAAAAGGGATATTGTCAAATACTTTTCGGTAGTTTTAATTTTTTGTTTTTACTGTCTATGATTTGCAAGACCCTCTGACGCTCAAAAATAAATATCTCTCCATCTCCTAGTTTAGAAGACAATGACATTCTTTCGTCCGTTTTAAAATGTATCCCAAACCAATATGTCGTTCTCTGCAAGTTCTTGTTTATACAGTATCCTTGTAATGGGCTTACTCTATCACAAACGATACGTTGAAAGATATTGAAATTTAGCACTAAATTTTTTCTCCTTGAAAAGCAATGGGGACAAACCCATCTTAAATCCTGCTGGCCCTCAGTCATGCTCCATGGTGGGAAAAGCGGATTATAAGCTCTGCCATCATTTATAGCAAGGATTCCAAAATGGAAATATTTATGAACTACATATACCCAGAACTCTGTAAGGTTATCATCAAACTGCATTGCATCTTAAGTGGGATAGATTAAAGCGCAAACAAACTGTTAGCATGTGTCAGCGAGGTCCACATGGACAGTTTGTTCATGCCAGGCCAGTGCAGGGTAGATTCACACACCAGCTTGCTGTGAATTAATTGTTCCTGTAGACAAGTTCTTATTAACTATGGGTTCCAACAGAAAGAAAAAAGGTCCAGAAGAAAGTTGCTTTTGCCATCTTGTCCACCGTTTAAAGAATATTCAAATTTAGTTTGGCACTTATCCTAATATTTTTCCCCATCTTAAATGCTTTTGTAGGAAAATTGGTCTCTTATCTCACTGCTATAAAGTTAATAGTAATACTAGACTACATCACACACATTAAATCTAAGAAACTGAGACCACGATAATGGTACATAGTTTTATGTTAATACCCTACTAACATTCTTGCCCTATATGCAATCTCTTGCTTGCATTAATACTCTGCTCAATGTAGATTAGTCAGTGACATCCTGTAGGTTTTCAAATAGTATGTCTGTTGCACTTTACTAGAGATTTTACATCTGAATGTGGACTTATCTTACAGGTTCTTGTCCAATATGATACTATAGTGAACTCTTTTGGATTCTGAGATGTAGACAACAGGTCACATCCTTGGCTGTTGTAAACTGGCCTATGTCCCACTGAAGCCAATAGACTTAGAGCAATGTAAATTAAAATGCTAATTTTCAGTGCAAATGCATGTTGGAGTAGACGGAGTAACAAAAGAAAGAGCAGATCAACCTTAGAAGAATTCTAACACATATCTGTACCAATAGTAAATACGTAAAATGAAGTTTGATAGAAAGATACCAACCGTATCATCTTATCTCTTACATGTAAATGATTTTCAAAAAACAAAAGAATGTGTGTGTGTGTGTATAATATATATAATACAGTTTAATAACTCTGCTCTTACTACAAATTAATTCAAATTTAGTACTTGCATTAAAAATGAACTCTATTTTATGTTGATCATTAACTCAGAATATTTCACACTAGAGATTTGTCATATTAAGGAGAATTGAAACCACTTATATCAATTAATTGTATTACACATAATCTCTACATAGATTACCAAAATCATTTAGATTCTGTATTAAGGAAATATTAAATACGGATTTTTGTAATGAGTCATGACCCAAACGCCTATCTAAATAATACTGTGCAACAGGAGAAGGGATGAAAGGAGAAGAGGTGTTAATTGATAAGTAGCACCACTTACCCCTGAGCATAATAAAAATACAGGTAAAAACCATTAAATAATTAAGAGAAAAAAAGCTATCTACTCTAAGTTACTCTGGCAAGAGCACAAGAACCCAGGAGACTAGGAGAATGAACATTCCCTAGAGCCCATTGAGCCAGGAAGCCATCCGGGCAAGTTGAAGCAAGTGCCAGAAGGTGAGAGGCAATGCAACAAACACTAACATGTTTCGCAAAAAGAAAAGGAGTCCTTGTGGCACCTTAGAGACTAACCAATTTATTTGAGCATGAGCTTTCGTGAGCTACAGCTCAGCTGTAGCTCACGAAAGCTCATGTTCAAATAAATTGGTTAGTCTCTAAGGTGCCACAAGGACTCCTTTTCTTTTTGCGAATACAGACTAACACGGCTGTTACTCTGAAACCTGTCACTAACATGTTTGGAACTATTATCCAAAATTATATTCAAAGGAGAAAGTTTACTATAATATCCTCCACCCCGATAACAGTGGACGACAACCACATCATCAAAAAAGTGCAGGGGATAGGATAGGCAATGTTGGATTGGGGAAGCAAACGAACTGGTTGGGTGTATGAATTCAGATTGCCTTGTAATTGTGCAGTAGTCAGTAAGCTACACCTGTGGGCATGGGTCTATTAAGAGTTATAAGGGAAACAATTTGGAAAAGTGACGACAGCTGGTGTCATCTGGAACCTGCCATCTCATTTCCTATTATATTACACTGGGACAGGATTTTCTGTTCCTCAAACAGATCAGTGATTATTAGGAGAATTACCAAGCCAGAGGTGGGCAAATATGGGAAAAAATGCTTCATAAATATTCACTCATTTTCTACTGAAATCTGCTTCAGCCAAATTCACAGGAAAAAAAGGCTAAATTCATTGGACACATTATTCATTGTGAATTATTCATTCAGCTCTAGTAGCAGCAGTAGCAACACTGAGCCGAAGCAAGAGCAGAGGCTGAAGATGCATAAACAGTTTCACTTTGATGATACAAACTTTTCTCAGCTAGGAGACAAAGTCCATTGGTTTTGAAGCAGATCCATCAACTTAGATAGCAGCAAGATCCCGGATCTACTAAGCTGCCAGAAGTCAACACATCCAACAAAATGTCTTGGGACAGAGTTCTCACAATTGACTAAGATGACAAAGTGGCCCAAATTATGGTCTCAGCTACATCTGTTCAACCCAAGTCTGCACAGGGGTGTTAGAGCATGACATGATAGTCACCACATCTGCCTTTGTTGGTCTGTTGAAAAACCTATGGATAAGTTTGCACGGTGGTCACTTAAGTGTGCATGCCTGCAGAATGTCAGAACATGGCGTTTTAACTGTGCACATTTGCAGGGGGGAAACAGACCTTTTCCCGTTTTAGGTGTGGTTTCCCTTGCAGTGTTCTGGCACTGGGCAATGTTCTTGTTTGCATCCATTATCTCCAGTGGATTGTAATTAAATATTCAGTGGCCAGAGGAAGAGCCCAGAAGTTAGGGCATGCACCTGGGATGCAGGAGCCCAAATTTCAAGTCCCCGTTCCAGTGACAGTTCATTATTTATATAACATGGAACAACTTCAATAGGAGAGATAGAGAAAGCTCTGTCTCAGAAAACTCTGTATCTCAGTGGTTAGGTCACTCTCCTGCAACGTGGGTGAGCTAAGTGCAAGTCCTAGCTCAACTTCAGGTACGGGGGTGGAATTTAACCCTGGTCTCCCACATCATGGATGAGTGCTCTACCCATGGAGTTAAAGGTTAATGAGGGTGCAGCAGCATCTCCTCCTCCTGTGCCGTTTTGCATGAGACCCGAGCTGGTCAGAGGCCTCTGAAAACACTTACCGGATCAGACCCTGCAGGCCAGATAGACAGGGCAATGCCTAGTTTGAATATATTGCCAAGGATTACGTGTGGGATAGGTGTCCGGGTGTCATAATTTAGGTGGCAGTGTGCATGCTCACCAATCAAAGTTAGGCGCCTAGCAAACTATATGGCAGAAATTTAGGCATCTACAGGGTTAGGCAGAGCTTTACAGATCTACATTTTGGATTTAGGCACCTCAAATGGCAGTTAGGTACCTAAGTCCCTTTATGGATCTAGGCCACGGCCTACCTGCAGGGATCTGTGAACATAAGCACAGCTCATTTTGCAGGCATGTAACCCCCACTTTTCAGGATTCCATTTTATGCGTCATTAGCAGTGAATTCAGGCTATGTCAGCATCAACTTTAGTCAGAATCAGCTCTGAAACTTTTACAGTCCTGTCTGAGATATAAAAAATAAAGGGGAGTGCAGTATTGCCATGGAGGGGGAAGGACAGAGGGTAACGATATTATACAAGAAGAATCTGAAAAGGGACTACATTAAATGGGTTATTCTCAGTATTAGCAGCATTAGAGAAATATTTCATATCACATGTCTGAAACAATGACCCTATGGAAATGGTGAAAGCCCAATAACATTTGGATGATTTTTTTCTGAATAAAAATGTTTTTCATTAACAATGGCCTTTCTTAAATATTTTTTTTAAAGTATTGTCAACTTATTTTTTTGAGAAAGATTGTGGCTTTCTAATAAAATATGTAATCATAATGTTGATAGACTTTTTTGGTAAATGAAAAATTTCCAACAACTATTTCAATAATATTTTCAATAAAAATATTGAATAAAAAACCGTAAAAAGTTGCAAATTTGAAACCACAAGAAATGGGTCTGTGTTGAACACTTTAAAATGAAAATTACTTTAAGATTACCAATTTTTCGGGCCGGGGGGGGGGGGGGGAGGGGAGGTTTTCAGTATTTGACTAATTTTATCCAGGTCTTGTCCAGCATTTTCCATTCATACATCTCAAAATACTTTATGAAGGCAGGTAAGTATCATTGAAACTGAGACACAGGGTTGTGAAGCAATGTGCCCAAGGTCACATACAGGAATAGAATCCAACCCTCTTGACTCCTGTCCACATTTCCTCCTGAATAAATTTGGTTATTTCAAGCAGGACAGGACAAAGTAATGGAAAAAACAGTATAAACAACGTTTAACAGACAGCGAGAGGGGGTAGAGTAGCTGATCTAACAAGGCTTTTTTCCCTCTCTAGATGTGATGATTCTACAAAACACTTCAGACTAAATTCATTGAGAATTATCTGGAAAAGTTCCACAGGCCTTATTTTTGTAAAATAAGGCAAGTTAGAGACTGTAAGAGGATAAATACCTTGAGAGAGAGAGAGAGAGAGAGAGAGTGAGAGAGGGAGAGTGTAACCGCTTCCTCAGAAAAGACAGACTACTAAAACTTAATGCAATTATTTGATAACCAATGTAATTCATACCTTTATGCATTTGCAATATAAGGTGTATGTACTATATATAAAAACTATGCCTAGTCTTTACAACATTAAAAAAGTATCATTTGCTTTATTGCAAGTGAATGCAAAACTCCAGCTGCAGTCCTTTCATTTTGAAATTAGAGAATAACCCTTAAATTTTTAAAAATTGTGCTTGGAGTATGTATATTTAATACTATCCTACGTCTAGATGATCTTGTTACTCATAGCCAAAAGAGGAAATTTGTTAACAAACTTCCTATTTTCATTCTAATGTTGCAATCTCTAAATGACTGTATATTTTACATGTACATTAGAAAAACAATCTCTAATCTCACTCACCTACAGCAGAATAAAGATCACTTTCCATAAAACACTCACAGAAGGGAGTTAGGTATATAACATAACTATTTATGTTTAGTTTGTACCACTAGCAAAAACATTGATCTTGCAGCTGTCTGAAGCCCAGCAACAGAGAAGGTCCTGATACCCAGCAACTCAGCTGTGAATGTGGCTTGGGGGAAGGGTCTTAAAGTGCTAGCACATGAAGTAAGACATTAAACTAAGTGTTGCAGTATGTGCCCTCTGGTCACTGGGTGCGATCAGATGAACCATAAAAAAGGACAAAAATAATATTAAGTGATAGACCTAATTTTAATTAGGATAAAGCATCTGTCCAGGAATAAACATGAAACCAGACAACTTCTCTTGGCTTGGCAGAGCATAGATGGGTTTCTTCAGCAAAAAGCCTGACTGAGAAGAATTAGGGACAGATAACTAAATGAAGTATGGATAGGACTAAGTTTTACTTTTCTTCCCCTTTGTTGTAAAGCATCAAACTTTATTGTTTATCCCTCTCCTTTCTGAAAACATTCCAGATATCTTTAACAATGTAAAATCCATAGCCACCCAGGATTCTGTGATTCCTTGGAATATCATAACAGCAAGTATATAGAGGTTCTTGTCATTTGAGCTAAAGAAGAATTTCCATTAAGTGTTAGCCGTATAGGGCCTGTGACGCACAAGTGAATGGTTCAGACTAACCAGGAAAAACCATTGGTACACTAGCACACTAACCATACATGCTTGTAAAGTTCTTTATAATATGACAGATGCTGTAGAAATAATGATTGTATCATAACTTACTTATTTTCATCTGTTATAAAACTAAATTAACTGGAAACAAGAAGTTTCCTGCCCATTATCTTGCAGTTTTAGTCTTCACCTCGGCATTTCAAGAGTTCAAAATATTTAACGGTCCCATGTTACCATGTGCTGTAACTTGCAATGTCTAGTCACTCCCTTTGGAATTTCCTAAGACTGTTCAAGATATACAATTGCTGTTAAATATATTGGACCCAATTCTTCTCTTGCACTGGTGCTAATAATGATACTATTTATTTGCAATTAACAATGATGTTGATGAGTCCCACACTTGGGTCTGTTAGGGTGGCTTTGCCACATTCTTCTCTTGCAAAGTGGTCCTAAGCCTGGCTTTCTTAGTGTGATCTTTACCTGCTGTTATACACTAGCTTTAAGTACACTTGTATATCATGTCTGTAAGCTCACATTCATGTATCACATCACCTCCACTATCAATTTTTAAATGACAAAATGTATAACAATTTGAGAATAACAGGCTACTAATGCTACAGATATAACCAATGTACGGATGAAACTCTGTTGGAAGGAAGGTGCTTTGAATGGAGTAGCATCTCCTCACTTTTGTCAGAGTGGAATCTCTTTGATACTTTGGGTTTAGTCAAGTCTGGACATCATGCAGCTCAGGTGTTGTACAGAGTCTTGCAAAATATTTTCATTGACCCACTTGAACTGGGCCTGGAATCTGAGATCTGAGCATTTCCAAACTTCAGCCCATGCTTGTGAAAGTTCAGCAAAGGGTGGACTGAGGTTGTTTGCACATCTGATAAGTTAGCAAACCCACCCTCACCCTAGTTGGCCTCCCTGGCTCTCCCCCTACAATTTCTACTCCTGTACGCAAGGCATATTAGGTAAGCAATAAGGAGAAGCACTATGTCTTATTGATTCTGGAGGGGATAGCTATAGGGGTTTCATATTTCCCTTCAAGGTGCAAGTGCATTTGAACATAGATCTGCTAGCAAGCAAATAGGGGTTGATTTGCTTCCAGCTCTGCAAGCCAAACGGCTGGGTTCAGTTCATGGACAGCATTATGAAATGAATCAATCAGGTTCACACACAGCTCCTAATAACATGAACTCAGCTGATTCATCAAGTGGCTTGCATTTGTCCAGTAATGTTTAGTGTGTTATTGCAAACTTGGAGTCCGATTCTCTTCTCATTTCTATCAATATAAATCAGGCAGAACTAAACTAGGGTCCGACTATGTCAAAAAGAGCAGAATCAACCTCCTGGACTTTTTCTTCTCCTTCAATCTTTTCATTCAGACAGATGGATAAAATTAGAAATGAACAGATAATACTGATATTAATTCAACCAGTTTCTGTGTTTACTCTCTACCACCTACTTTGTCTACTGCTTTTTTCAAGTAATACATCTAACTCTTCTTTTCCACCCACTCTGCACTTTAACTGGCATTTGACTAACAAATAAACTCACTCCTAATAAGAAAACTATTGTTTAAATAATACTTTAAATTAAGTGCTTTAAATATACCTAATTATGTATTTAATCTAGATGTATCAGGACATGCATTGTATGCTAATTAAAAACAATCAGATTGCTTAAATGGTATTTATCAAGGTTTAAAAACTATTAGAAAATAAGTATTTGCTATGTTATTTAATTTACATACCAGTAAATTTAAGTATACCTCGTTGAGTTAAGCAGTGGTATTACATATGTTGCATTAATATATCAATGTACATTATCTGCAGCAGCATCAAATGGTTTATATATAACATTATTTTTCTCAACTGAGTATCACTTTAAATAGTAATGTCAATGAAAGGCTCTAAGACCCTTGTACCTGGGAATGTATGGTCTGCTTCAAACATAAACAGGGCTTGGCTCAGTGCCTCAAAAGTTTATTTCACCTACTTGCAACTGCTACACAGAGGCATCACCACCTGCAACTGAGGTGGCTATGATAATGCTTCAGATATAGGTTCCCATGCTGTATTTCTCACCAGCTCTGCCTACCCCTACTTCAGCTTTGTTGGAAGAAGCTAGAGCAGCAGCTTTCCAGAGCCAACTATTTCACAGCTGACCCTGACTCTGTTCCCCTTTAGCTAAATGCTTGAGGTACAATCTGCCACCACTTCTCAGGCCATCTGCCCTCCTCAGTTCCTCCCCCCAACCCTTGACTCTTGACTATAGACAGCAACAGAAGATCAACACCAGGTAGAGCAAGGGCACAGCTTGTCTGTAGGGTCCCTTGACTGCCCTTTCCCCACAAAGGAAGATTTGCTGGCTTGACACAAAGGCTTGCAATCCCAAGGATCCACCAGGGGTTATCTGGGTAGGAGCATCTTCCCCACTCCAGCCTTCCTCACTGCCTCAGCAGCTCAGGTAACAGGACATGAGCTCTTCACAAATAAGCCTGAGGTTCCATCACTCACGGACACCAGGGCTTCTGAGTGCCTAGAATGGATGGGGTACTCCTCTGAAGAAGATCCTAACCCCAGCAAATAAAACAAAACAAAAGGTGCACCAGAGTACTATGTTGGAAATCCAGCAATCTCTGCTTTCAGGGACTTCCTGCCTTTTTCACTGGGGCCTAAAACTTTGACAGCCTCAATACTCTCAATTTAGGCCAACCGTCTCTACAATTTTTAAATGTCTGAGAAACTCATTCCTAATAGCAAAGAAATAGACTGGAAGCTGGGGAAACAGGATCCTGTGATGCACACAGGAGACTGGAAAGTGGTTGATGGAGTGAGGCCCCTATCCGGAATACTGGCCTATCATGAAGTGGAACTAAAGACCAGCAAGTATAGAACACTGACTGAAACTCTGCTTGGAGAGAGACTCCTTGTTTTGCCAAGTGTGCTAAGCTGTCTCTCTTTACTAAACACACTATTGTATACCTGATGCCAGGGCAGACAAAGTATCCCAAATAGCAAGTAGGCATGTTTCAGCTCCCTTTCTTCTGATGTCATTGCTGAATGGGACTCCCAGTTGTAAAAAGTAATATGTCGTTGTTCTCCAGAAGTAGCCGGTTTTCAAATCAAAGGTAATGTGTTTTGCTAATAAAATAAACACTGGATTAAAATCTGTCTGTTGAAGTCAGCATGTACAGAATACATGACCATTGCATAGTCTCAAAACCACAATACTTTAACAGTAATATTATTTTAACAGTAAATGTACCAGGGCATCTGGGATGAAGACTTCACTCCTCTGGAACAATGGAAGTTTCTACAATAGGGGAGGGGAAACAATGCTTTCTTGGGGAGGGGCAGTCTGAGGCTGTGGAATGAACTCCCCCAGGAATTTAGGACCACTACAAACCTCACCACCTTCCATTCTAAGTGCAAGGCATATTCCTCTGACCTTGCCTTTGGTAACATAAACATATAGTAATATGTGTGTATAAAATAAAAATGCCAAAACACACTCCACTGCACACACTTTCCCCCCTGGGGAGAGAATGAGAGAACAACCACATGACAGATGTTAATGATGTTGCTTAATGCACTGCTGGAAGGTGCTCAGATATTACATTGATGAGTGCAGTGTAAGAACCCACATAGAATAGAACCTACATAGTTCTTTAGCCTCATTTAAAAAAAAATCAATAATTGAGTGCCAAATGTTGCACTCACTTGTACCAATGAAATCCAGATGAAATGCATTGTCTTCTGTGAGGTTATTGCAGATTTACAGTGCTATAACTAAAGACAGAATTTGGCCCTGTGGTTTAATTAACATTTTAAATCAAATCCAGATTTGAAAAAGTTCCAAAATTTCAAAGGATCATAAATACCATTGGCCTACAATATTAGACTAGGGCATTTTTGTACATTCTTTGCTTTAAAGCTGTGTATTTTTCTTATCAAAGAATAATTACTGTTATGCTTGAAATGATCATCCTCACATTCTTCAGCGAGGTTAAATGACTGCTGAATGTTACATTTTTCCTTTGATCAGGGATTCAAAACAATTTCTAACAAAACATACGGAGCACTAGGGATTTGGAGAGGTTATGTCATTAAAGGCTTCTGTGCTCATTCCACTTATATGCGTGTTCTACGGAATCATTTTCAGTAATAAATAATGTTTTGAAACAAACAGGTGATTTCTATAAGAAGAATTGACAGTATTTTTTTAAGGCAGTGGTTTCTGTAGAAACCTTTCCTCCCTTTGTCCTCTCCTATCTGCAGGATATTGACAGCTCTGACAAGACTTTGATTATCTAGTCAGCAGGAGTCTGAGACTTGTCACTTGTCAGGTGTGAGCCGACAGTCACGCAGCTGATGAAACAATTGAAAGGAGATAGGCTGAGCACCAGGAGGATCAGGGTCATCAAGCCCAAAATGTACAGCTGTCTAGTGAGGGGAATGGCTTACACCCTTCTTAATGACTCAAATAAGGCAGGAGAGGAAGGCAGGGAGAAGCTAGATAAATACAGACGCACAAAGGGTGGGGATGGTGGAAAAGCTCCAGTTGTCAACAACTGTTTCTTCCACATGGCTACATAGTTAGGGTCAGATCCTGAGAAGGGCTGAGCACCTGCAACTCCTGTTGAAGTCAATGTAAGCTGCAAGTGTTCTTTTCTCCAGCTTTGGCTCTTAGTTATTACAGAAGTGTAAATGCAATGGTGCCACTCAGTAATAAAGTCCTTCAGCACCCAGTCTGTTCTCTAATGCAATTCTCTCTCTCTCCCCCCATCTCTGCCCCACAGAGGAGCTGGATTATTTTCAGCTACATCTTAAAACTGATTCTGAATGGCAAGCCCATTCAAAACAAGAATGAGGAAGATATGGAGGGGGAGAAAGAATGATTCAGACGAACACCTCATTGAACAACCAGGTTCATCAGTACAAGCTTTCTATTGGGTTTTCAAGCTGAGATCTCAACTTTAACACCGTGTAATTTATTCCTGGTATTAAGGGAGAAAAATTCACTAACCAACATGAGTGAAAGGTCAGCACAGTGGCTTCACACACACTGGGAGAATTAATGCCAACCCAGACCGCTTCCAAGGGACCCTGGTTCAACAACCTCCAACATTAGATAGAAATTTCAGCTGTGATAAGTGGCCTTCTTAGTCAATATGCTAAGTAAGAGGCCTGTTTAGCAGTATTTTCTGGATATGCAGGATACAGATTTAGTGTACTGGCAATGCCGATGACATGCCTAATAATCTACACTTCAGTACTATGCTCCTCACCACAAACCCCCAAAGAGAAACATTTTATCCTCAAACACAGGCACATGACAGCGGGATCTGTGAATGTACATCACAAGCACAGCACATTTAGTATGCCATACACACAGCTTAGCTAATGTATATAATAATATTTCATGGGAAGGCTTAGGCAAAGAAGGCAATATATAATAGTATTCATCGGTTGGCAATTGGCATGGCTATTAACAAAATGCTTTGTAATAAATCCCCATAATCCATAACTAATATCCTCAGTGTATATATCTTATACAACTAGTGGGTCAGTAAATAGGAGCTTACCCTAAGAACATTTCACATAAAACTGGATTAGTAAAATACGCTGTACACTTCAAGATCATTCAGGAACTTCAACTAGAGAAAAAGCCAGGTGGTTCATTTACTCAGTGGTGATTCTCATAGACAGCACACTATACCTGTTTGCTGTGATCTGCACTAGTTATCTACATCTATTGGGGCGCTATCAAAGGTGTGCTCCTTAAGCTTTAGCAGCCAGAATAGTGCAATCATGTAAATTAGAGAGGACAGCCACTTTTTAAATGAAATGATAATATATGTTATAATACAAATTTAAGTAGTGGCAGAAAGAGAGATCTAGAGGCTCTAGGATAAATTCTGCTGTCAGTTATACCTGCCTAAATAAGGAGTAACTACTGATTTCAACAGTGTTACTCCAGCTTTATACTGGTGAACCGTAACTGACAACAGAATTTGACCTTCTATCACAGTCTTTTAAATCATGAGCTGCATTTGTTTGTTTACCTGAGCTGCAAACAAGCCCCTCTAAGTTCAGGAGTTTGCTGCTGTTCCCATAAGATTGGTTATCGATGTTCATTAAACCTTTGGGATACTTGGACATATGTAGAAGATAAGCATGGATTAACTATGTCTGACTGTGCATATCAATGAGGGAAAAATTAATATTACACTAAGATAAGATGGTAATGAAAACCCAGAAAGCCAGGACATGCAGAATCATAGATGGAGATCAGGGTGAATTAGTGTATGACACACATTATAGGATACAATGCCACAATCAAAGAGAAGGGTCTTAAACCAAGGAGAGATAAGAAAAAAGGGGAGGGGAGCTATAATATTAAGTATAAAATGCAGAGGGACATTTGTGGGAGTTAACTGGAAAATAACTTTAAAAGTTAATTTTTGCATGACTATCTGTGTAATGTCATAAACACCAAGTATCGGGGGGTAGCCCTGTTAGTCTGTATCCACAAAAACAACAAGAAGTCCGGTGGCACCGGGTGGTTTTTACCCACGAAAGCTTATGCTCAAATAAATCTGTTAGTCTTTAAGGTGCTACCAGACTCCTGGTTGTTTTTATAAACACCAAGACAGCTTAATACTAAACAGCTCTGAATATCTGCTTAAAATGTCTGATACATTGAACATTTCTGGCACAATCAGACCATGTTACCATTTATGGGTCTGAATCTGTATGTGGGGCATTTTTTGTTGAGGATTTCAAAGCACTCTCTAAAGCAGTGGTTCCCAAACTTGTTCTGCCGCTTGTGCAGGGAAAGCCCCTAGCAGGCTGGGCTGGTTTGTTTACCAGTCGCGTCCGCAGGTTCGGCCGATCGCGGCTCCCCGTGGCCATGGTTCGCTGCTCCAGGCCAATGGGAGCTGCTGGAAGCAGTGGCCAGTACATCCCTTGGCCCGCACCACTTCCAGCAGCTCCCATTGGGCTGGAGCAGTGAACTGCGGCCAGTGGGAAAAGCGATCGGCTGAACCTGCAGACGCAGCTGGTAAACAAACTGGCTTGGCCCGCCAGGGGCTTTCCCTGCACAAGTGGCAGAACAAGTTTGGGAACCATTGCTCTAAAGGATAAGTGTAATTAATGAGAGTTGCATATGTGAATGAGGGAATATCATCACAATTGGCTCCAAAACCAAACACAGAACTCCCATTGATGTCTGTGCAGATCCAAGGTTGAATATGGCACATGAGTGGTACATGCAGCATATCTTATGTAGTAGGTTTTAAGGTTACCCATAAAAACAATGCTACAAGGAAATTTTTTGTAAGTAAGCTAGTTCTGAATTTCCAATCAGAGATCCACTATGGAATGGATATTTGATACCAGAATGACAGTATGATAAATAAAACACACTTCAAGAATGTTAGGGCTTGGTGAATGACAACTACAGATCAATGGACTATCCACAATGGTTTCAGTCTATTTTTATTAATACTTTAATTTAATCTTCAGCTTTAAAATAAATGGCAGCACTTTACTGATGCCTTTCAGATCTGATTTCTCATCTCTAAAACATTGAATCAGAAATCGAACCTGAGAATGATAAATTTACACTAGTGAAATAAACTCATTGAAATGAATTACTTATGTCATACTTGGGGACATATTCTGCCTGGGCTGGAGCTATTAAAGAGCCAGGATGCATCTTATTGTGTCTGCTAGTCCTGAGATGCTGCTGGGTAGGGCAATATTTCATGGGGAGTGCTGTATGGATGTGACGTGGGGCAAATTTGCCTGCTTTTTTGTACAGGAGCAGTATATCCCTCTGGCTAGTGCATGTTGCAGATGACAGTACATTCATTAGTCAGGTTGAGGAACTAATCATACTCCCTAAATAGCAGTTCATATGCCCTTGGGACTCTGGTGTACTGCCCACCACAGTAGCTGCCTTGTCAACCACTAGGTAGAGTAGAAATCCCTCCCTGCTGTAATGCAGCATGGGCTGCAAGTGAGGAAAGGGCCTTTGGTTTCTTTACCCCATCCCCATAACTATACCTGCACAGCCATAAATGGAGAGTGGTACTTCACATGTATTACGTGATAATAAAGTATGGTGTTTGAAAGTAAATTTTGATATAAATCTGATGAATTTACATTACACTAAAATTAAGGGTCAGATCCAGTGAGGGGGTGATACTCAATATCACACTGTCTGGAGTGGCTCATGACTGAGTTGCCACCCTCAGGACAGACTTTAATTATAGCACATACCACCAATTTGGGGTGTCTGCCCTGCTTTTAGATTTCACCAACCCAGTAACAAATGTGAACTCCTGGATCATTGTAACAGTCTTACCATGAAAAGAAAAGGAGTACTTGTGGCACCTTAGAGACTAACCAATTTATTTGAGCATAAGCTTTCGTGAGCTACAGCTGATGAAGTGAGCTGTAGCTCACGAAAGCTTATGCTCATATAAATTGGTTAGTGTCTAAGGTGCCACGAGTACTCCTTTTCTTTTTGCGAATACAGACTAACATGGCTGTTACTCTGAAACCAGTCTTACCATGGAGTCACAGAGAATCCCCTTGTGCTCTCCTGTCTCTCTTGCCACCCAGGCAAGCTGGACTTTGTGATAAATAGTCACTTACAACAAAAATCACAATATTCAGGCTGCTCCCAGTACCCAGAGAGAGCAGTCACTTATCCCAGATCAATTTGTACCTCAGATCTCACACCAAAGACAATGCTGGTAGAAAATCCTATAGTAAGCTAATTAAGGATTTATTAACCAGGAAAAGAAATGAGAGAGTTATTTACAGGTTAAAGCAGGAAACATATATATACACAAATGAGTTCAGCCTATGGTTCCAAAATGTGACAGAGACATAGTAATTTGTCAGCACTGAATTTCTTTTTAGCGCTAACCCAGGTTGACCCTGGGAATCTCTGCTTTTTGTTTTTTAGCTCCAGCTCTTGTAAGAATTTGAACAACAAAAAGATGAAAAAAATCTTCATGTCAGCTGTCTTTATTTCCCTTTTTGAGAATTCAAGCTGATGGACATGCTGTCTTGCCTGTAGCGCCTTCATGGGTGGAAGAGGGCAATTAAACCAGCCTTTGTGTTGCCATGCTGCACAATGGCTCACTTGATAGTTCTTCTAGATGGGTGGGAGAACCACTGCCTATGTTCACATGTTCAGAGCAGGGATTTTTACAATTATAAACCAAAACTTACCTATTACTGTATAGCAGGATACAGACATTACAAGTAAGATCAATGCATGCAGCAACATACAAGCATTACACATTCTTACAAGTTCAGCACCTATATTGAACAACATTAACATACAGGTTGGTCGTTGCATGAGCTGAGCTGGTCTGGTTTCCAGCTATGAATTTGTAAGTGCTCAGATCACACCTACAGACTTCGCAAGAACTGCCACCTGGTTTAGCAGCATTACAATCTGATGGTGGCCTTAGCAGTCCTATAGCATCTCCTTCCCCGCTGTTAGCTTATGGAATGTGGCCATTGCTCAGGGGCATCACCAGGGCTCACTTATGTCCTCATGACACCAGCTAGTGGCATATCCCCTTGGGGCTGTTGACAGTCAGTGCAGATCAGAGCAGCATGAGGGCTGTTCTATGCTGTGCAAAAAGACAGGTCCAAAGCAGTGCAACTTCAGGATTGTGAAGCACATGCACAGATGGCTTAAAGCAGTGGTTCTCAACCAGGTGTATGCATACCCCTGGGGGTACGCAGAGGTCTTCCAGGGGATACATCAACTCATCTAGATATTTGCCTAGTTTTACAACTTGCTCCATGAAAAGCACTAGCAAAGTCAGTACAAACTAAAAATTCAGACAGACAAAATGAGAAAGCAAGCAATTTTTCAATAACAGTGTGCTGTGACACTTTTGTCTTTTTTATGTCTGATTTTGTAAGCAAGTCATTTTTAAGCGAGGTGAAACTTGGGGTACACAAGACAAAACAGACTCCTGAAAGGGGTACAGTAGTCTGGAAAGCTTGAGAACCACTGGCTTAAAGTTACCTTTGCAATAACCTCCTGAGCTGTACCAACGACTCTTTGGCCACACTTTAGAATTTGGGCCTCAACTCCTACTTAATTAGAGAGAGGCCTGTGCCACAAAACTTGGTTCTGATCATTAATCCTACAAGGTTCAAGGTGTTGACAGTTGATGTTTTAGTTTGGGGCCATCTCTCTTTATGGTCAAGTCTAAAAGTAGACGAAAACACCATGTAAATCTATGCTTCTGCCGGATTGTATAGCCCTAGCCAATATATTAGAACATTTTAAGTTCATTGGGAGAGTTCAATCAACATCTGTTGTCAGTCAGAATGATTTGTGAAGGGTGTCAAAGGGATTTGTATGTACTCTTCGATCATTTTCTCTGCTCTCACCATTTTGTTTCAAGAGTCTGAGAAATACTTAGCTATAAAGCTATCAATGCACACAGTTATCCATGTATACATTTTCAAGAATGGTAAATCCTCCAGTTAATATAAAACAATTGTGGAAATGGTTGGCAAATTAAAGATGGTTGTTATAGATTCCAAAAATACTTCTGCTTTCAGCAAAATACATTTTTAATTACTTTCCTACTTGCTGTCATATTTCATAAACCAGTCTAGACAACTCATGCCAAATCATGCAAAAACTGATTTCAATGAAATGCCTTCCCCTAATATCAAAGATCAGAGAATGTTAGTGGTTTTTTATACATGTAGAGCTTAACAAAATAGCCTTAAATAAGCTTACTCTCCACGGAACTCTAGCAAAACCAAAACTTCAATTTTTGAAAAGTCGTTTTTTAGAGAGTAAATTATAACATAATTCCCACTGTCTATTTCGAAAGTAACATTAAAATACAAGTAAATATGTCATTATAGTATGCAGTTTATTTTGCTTTTGCTTTTTCTGATAATTTATTATCCATAGATTCAAATTTCCTTTTCCCAAAACAGATTACTATAAAGATCAAACTAGCAAAATCTGCATAACCATAGCTGCAAAAAAGTGTGCATTTTCCTATCATGGTTTTAATCTTTATTTATCCAGAGCACATTGAAATGCAGAGCAAAACTGAAAAATAATCTGAATCTATATTTCCTTTCTACTTTTGATTGAAATTATTTAACTAAGTTGTAGTACCAGGGAGAAAAAAAATCATGATGTAGTAAAGGATGTAGATTTTGCTTTTAGCATCAGAATCAATGTCCAAATCTAAAATTGATATAATTGACTGTTAATTAATTCCCTTGATATTTTCATTAGCACATCCAAGCAACAAGTCATCTGTTTGGCACTTCTGAATTATTCAGGAAGTATTCAGATTGCTATAATGAAGGCGTTATGTGCCTGATACTATGCCTGCTAATAAAGTTAAATCCAGGACCTGTTTTTATTTTCCTATATTAGACAATCACAGCTGTCCCCTAATATATGTTAACCAAAATGTCATACCTATGCAAAGATGTCAAAAGTAGTGACGAATTATTTTATATGAAAACAAAGGATTGGCTAGGGATACCAGATACTTATGCTTCACTTAGTAGCAGTTTAAAATCACAGCTTTTCTTTAAGATTTAGAAGAGGAGGGCAAGCCATTGGGGTAGGGATGGAGATGGTTACACCTAAACGTCAGGTTTCAGAGTAACAGCCGTGTTAGTCTGTATTCGCAAAAAGAAAAGGAGGACTTGTGGCACCTTAGAGACTAACCAATTTATTTGAGCATAAGCTTTCGTGAGCTACAGCTTATGCACACCTAAATGTGTCATTATTTCACTTGTCTCTAAAAATCTATTGATTTATAGAACTAATCTTGCCCATTCAACTCTCTTGACTTCAATGGGGTTGCACCATTCACAGGGTGAAATTCACTCCTGAGTAAAGGGCCAGTAGACGGCTTGTGCACCACTTACAATTAAGACTCCCACTTGTTTTCAAGTTTGTGAAGCCCTTTCCCTATGGTTCATTAGCCTTTCTCTCCTCAGGGCAGTGGACCTAATCTCATGAGTAGCAGGTAGTCTTTAAACATGCTGAATTGACTACAGTGGCATTACTCAGCTGATCAAGGACTACTCATGTTAGTAAGGATTTGCAAACTCAGTGCCACTACTCATACAAATCTGTGGGCCAAATCCTGAACTCCTGACTCAGACAAATCTTCCACTGACATCAGTGTGGATTTTGCCAGAGTAAAGACTTCAAGATTTGTCCCAAGAGGTATAATTTAGGATTTCTGTTTTCCAGCGCTCCAGTATATTGCTGTGTCGAATCCCAGAATTGCTGGTAGGGTTTATGCCAAATGTGGCGGCTGTGTCTCTTTTTTAATACTGTTTTTATGTTGCAAGGTACTAAGTGGCAGAAATCCCATAAATCTTGCCACTCCAAAAGACGAGGCTCGAGGGGACTGGGTGGTACTCTTGATGGATGCACTGTCCTTAATGCACTACCCTCTTCCCTAAGGGATTGTGGGTTTGAATTTAGTGCAGAAAGAATGAACTGATCCTCAGCTGATGGCAGTAAAAGTTCATAAGCAAAAAGGGAGTTTTACCTTTCAGTTTGTTCTCTGACTTGAACCTACTCTGCACGGATTCTTCAGCTCCAGTCTCAACACTAAATAACCTACCACAGGTGATTCTAAGCAATCCTCCCTCCCCCTGCTTTTTGGAAATAGAATACTGCTAATCCTACTTATTTTAATATTTATGGCAATCTCAAACTCCTTTTCAAAGATTCATTAAGCATCTGTACATCACTGTGAAGTAGGAAGCATCTGAATCAATGCACCTTGCAATGAAATGCAGTCACTTCTGGGCTGGAACATGACAGCTGTTTAAACAGCCTATGTAAGACTGTGGAAGAACAAGGCCAAAGTTTCAGTTTTGGTGAGTAATTATTTGGAGTATAGTGACATAAACAAATAACATTAAACTAAATGTTCAAAAGGAAAGCTAAATTGGTAAGTGTAGTTCCACAGTGGGCCTTTGGGGGAGCTGTTCATTGTGACCCCATCTCTCAGATCATCTGTGTCACCCACCCAGCCCAAAAAAGGAGTGAATCACAAGGGCTACTTAGGGAGACAAAAAATGGTATTTTAAGATTTGAGGGCCTTTCCTTTATTGTTGGACAGAAAAAACCAATCCAAAGAGAGTTCAGGGCAAATTGGAGTTGGGAAGATTTGTGTACAGAAAGGAAAGCCCTCCCCAGGGGAGTTAGGGGCCCCCAGTTACTGCAATTGATAGTATTAGCCTTATTACAATAAAGGTCTTTTCCACTTCTCAAGGGTTTATGTGCCCAACCCTCCTGTCTGTTACGAGAGCTATAGGAACAGCAATATTACACACGTGTGGTACAGGGAGTAAAGGAAAAGACGGTGTCCAACTGGAACTTCACTGAGAATGTTCAGGTAGAATAGAAACCTGGAGATTAAATTTAGTCTGGACAATGGGGTTCCTGCCCCTGTGAGACGTGCAGTGGGTCTGTAAAGGTCAGAATAGGTCAAGAGCTGGATTTTAGGTCTCATTTGAAAAAGGTAGCACCTGCAGCAGCCATGCCCCCAAATACTGGATAAAATTCACCCCTATTCAGAGAGCCGGCCCAGGAACAATATGCCAGTCAAACCCTACTTTAAAAAAAACCTCAAAGTGGGAGTTAAGTAGGAATTAAGTCCTTGCGCTACTCCTCTGCACAGGGGTGAATTTCATCCCCTGAGATTTGGAACTGGTTTATTACTAACTCAGAGAAGAGTATGCCTGCTGAAGGACATGGTGGAACTGCATGGATCCAGGAGGAGCCCTGGGATGCAGAATGTTTCCCAGAATTCTCCATCTTGCAGGAGGCATGTTCTTGCCACTACGCACTCCCACAGATGCAATTTAGTCTCCACTCTGTACCAGACCTGGTCCACTCGCCTTTGTGAGTGGAAGGCCCTTGCCCCTGTGCACACCCATGGGAGTAGCAGTGGTACATTCCTATGCTCCCCTGGGCACAGGGACTGAAATTCTATCTGGTTCTTGTTGAGGCGGTCTAAAGGCCAGGCAGGATTTGGCCCTCAGAGAGAAGAGTGCTATCTAGTGGATTTCCAACACCACTGTCCTCCAGCAGAATCTGAAGAGAAACAGTCTTTGTACAGAAGCAGCATGTTACATTATGTATTTCCCTTGCTCCTAATAACTTGGAAAATTATGCAAATCAGAAATAAGAGTCTATTTTTGTAGATGCAGAGAAACGATCCGGTAAGCTGACATCATAAAGCCTTTTCTGACAACTGAGTCCCAATCAGCCTGGCAACTGTATCAATAGCCTCAGGATTGCTGTCTGATTGACAGTCAGCAGATGGTAGAGGAATGAGGTTGTCACTGTGGCTGCTGATCGCCCCTGAGTTGTTTGTAATGACAGCAAACAAAGAATGGCTGCCCAAGGTGATCTCTTGTTTTACAAGCAAGGCATTAGAGTAAACCCGCTGTTACTTCTGTAACCACTTTGCCAACATGCTACTAACTATCTGAATTGAAACTCCGCTTTTCTTATAGAATATACTGTAGTCAGGTTTTGGAATACAAATTCCTTTTGTGTATATAATGTGTTGAGTATTATACAAGCATTAGCATCACTCAGCTATAAAGTGAGCTTGCATATATACAATACTTTTTATCTATTAATTTGGACTCCTTGAAAAAAAAAAAAACAGTCTGGTTTTATATTTAATCCTGATTATCTTAAAATTAATCAGACACATGTTAAGGGCGATTTTTTGTTTTAAATCACACTGTCTCCAGAATTCTGACTGACAGTTTAGAAGAGAGTGTTTTGGAAAATAGTGAAGGGAAATATTTAAGTTAATTATGGTACTCAGATTGCAAGGCTAAGTGAAGTAAAATAGTGAAATGCAAACCTGCTTTACAGAATTGTTTATTTATTTGAAAATTCAACTAAATCCTATTGCTCTAAATGGACGTTTAATACACTGGGATGTTTCTATTGTGCATTTCCTCCTCAGAGTACATTCTTTGCAAAACACAGACAGTTGCATGATTCTGTATGTTCATTTGCTGTAAATGTATTAGTTTCAGTTAATTAATGCTTATTGATAATTGTTAATGACTAAGCAGATTGTTATAGTCACATCTTGCAAAACTCCTGACCAATTACTCTGAAAGCTTTAATTACCAGTTGGTGGAAGTTGTCCCTGGGCAGAGGCTAGCACAAGTTCTAGGCACCATTTAAGTCAGGCCAATCCCCTGCCCCTCAAAAAACAAAAAAAAAACCCAAACAAAAAAAACCCACCCCAAACCAAAATAAAAAACCACAGAACTTAAATGGGACTTACCTGTCATCTAGCCGTTATGGTAGCCCCCGGTACCCCTGAGAGTGTGGTATCTAAAGTGAAATCTCAGCCCTATTATCCATTGACTTCAGTGGGGCCAGGATTTGACTTCAGTGTGATCACAGGAACAGGAAAGTTCTATCGTCTGATTTCCTTATTCCGTAAGATGAATGGGGTGTGAAAAAGGCACTGCACTGGCTAGCTTTGCTCCCATTTCAGTCAATGGGAGTTTTACCACTGACCTCAGAAGGAGCAGAGATAGGCCAACACTCAGTACTTTTGAAAATTCAACCTTCTGTAACCATAATGCCCGAAAACAGAACATGAACTCATGGTTGTTCACTTCGCAAGAATGATTGTGGACTGAAAGTTAATAAATTTGTAATACAATTTGATTAATAATTCAAGATCCTGAACTTATATTTCAGGTTGTACTTGCTTTTTTTTTTTAATCTGATAATTTGTATCTACACTTATGGAGGGTAGGGGACTTTTTTCACATTTTTTTCCACTAATTTGTTTGGAAAAAAATAAGGACTTTAAAAATGTGATCCTACAGAGAATCAAGTGATTGTTTGGAACATTACTAAGTGGTGAATTCAACTAAATCATTTAATGACAAGCAAACCTCTGGTAACTCTGGTGTTCAATGATCATTCAGTGCTTACGGCACTTGCAAGAGATCTCCTTTATTCTGTGTCTGGTTCCAACTGGCTGTGCAGAATAAGAACTTCACAACACCCCACCCAAGACCTTAGTAACATTACTTGTGTATTTCATACCAGTACGAATGGTGATGGCTCTAGAACACATTGTACGACAATGGTCACCTCATCTTTCTGATGCTAGAACACTGACAGCTTCTTTTACTCAAACACAAATCTGTGACCTACATCTTCAAAGAAATCCTTGAACGGAGATTAAATGTTTCTACAATTCTAGTTACTTTAAAACCATTACAGATATACACTCTTCTAAAGTTTGTTTAGCTACAGAATTAGAACTCAGCTATCAACATGTTCCATTTGGTCTAGCTGTTTACTAATCCAGCATGACTTCATCCTCCATTGTTTTACCAGCTTCAGAAAGAAAGTGATTTTCAGCATTTTGTTTATTAATAGGGAGAAGTAAAACCCTGTTTTTTCCTATTCACATCTTTGAATTTTTGCAAACAAATACTAAAGGGGCTTCACAATCAGTAGCAGATGCTATGCATTGCATGCCTGGCCATTTATCAAAATAGTAGAAAATACTCCATACTTTCCTTTCAGATGTGTACAGAAACATCAAATCCTATAGTTGTTTTTTCTTCCAAGAACCTCATCAGGCCATTGATATTTCAAATGTTTTCTCACTTGCAACCAATCTTGCAAACAACAAAATTTGATATCTCTGCAGCTCATTTTGAAATTCACTGAATATCAGCGTTCCCGACTTTGGCCCCACGTCAGGCATTTCCTGCCTGTAGATGCTGCTGTCCATCCATTGAGTTTAATGGGAGACCTGACGATTGGTAGGTCCATGCCTCTTGAATAGGGCCCTACCAAATTCAGCCCATTTTGGTCAATTTCACAGTCATAGGATTTTTAAATTTGTAAATTTAATGGTTTCAGCTGTTGAAATCTGAAATTTCACAGTGGTGTAACCGTGGGGGTCCCGACTCAACAGGTGTTCATGGAGAGGGGGGGTCTCAGTATTTCCACCCTTACTTCTGTGCTGCTGCCTTCAGAGCTGGGCAGCCAGAGGGCGGCTGCTGGCTGGGTGCCCAGCTCTGAAGGCAGCACCTCCACCACCACCACTAGCAGCACAGAAGTAAGGGCGGCAAGACCCTACCAAGCCACCCTCCTGGCGACGATGCCTTCAGAACTGAGCTCCCAGCCAGCAGCCCCAGAGCTTACTGAGGTGGGTCTGACCCAGCCCCAGAAGTGGCCTGTGCACGGAATGAGGAAGTCCTGTCCTCCCCCCAGCCCATCTGGGACTAGCAGCTGGAGCCTGGCGCACAGTAGGAACCCCTGCTCAGGACACCTCTAGCCCTGCCCCGCCCTGGATCCAGGCCCAGCACTCTGAAGTTAAAGGGGGTCTGGGCTGGCTGTGTGTGTGTTGGACCCCGGTGACCCCGGACCACAGAGCCCTGGGCAGTCGCCTAGTTGTTCTCCTGTAAGGCTGGCCCTGACCCCCCCCTCCCCCCCCCACAAATCATGTCACCCTCACTTCTGTGCTGCTGCTGATGACACTATTTTCAGAGCTGGGCTCCTGGCCAGCAGCTGCTACTCTCTAGCTGCCCAGCTCTATAAAATCTGGTCTCCCCTACAATAGCCAGATGTCATGGGGGAGATCAGATTTCACAGTCTGTGATGCATTTTTCACAGCTGTGAATTTGGTAGGGCCCTACTCTTGAATCTGCTGCATCTGTGGCAATCTGTGGGCCATCGTGGAGGTCCTGTCTGTTTGGTTAAGCTTTTGACTGATCAGTAGCAGGATTAGGTGTGTGCATGGGGGGTGAGGGTTTAAACTGAAAACTTTATGCTTTGTTATTTAGCAACTGATTTTTGTGATGTAAAATGTTCAGTACCTAAAAGGTAATGGGATCCAATATTAATTTCTAAAATGGTTGGTCTTAGTTGATTCTTTGACAATCTAGCTCCAGCTATCAGTATATAAAAGATACATTTACTTACTACAGTAGCTAGTTCAAGACAATTGACCATATTGATTGCTGATCTTGCATAAGAATATTCCTGGCATGCAAGCCTGGTAGGCTTCTAGAAAGCAGAGTCCACTGCGGCCACTCACATACACCTCCCTTGCACTGGGTTCAAAATAAAGGGGACATGGCCCCAACCACCAGTGGGTGTTCAAGAAGCACAGAGATGTCAGTTTTGTTTTCTGATCCATATTTTAAGTGATGCGTTGTATACAAGAATCTCCCCCAATTTAGGAAATTTGCTAAACTGCCCTTATAGATCAAAGATTCCAAGGTTAGAGGGGACCATTGCAGTCATCTAATCGGACCTCTTGTATAATTCAAGCTATTGAACTTCCCACAAACAATTCTTAAGTAGATCTTTTAGAACAATCATCTAATCTTGAATTAAAAGTTGCCAGTGACACAGAATCCAGCCAACCCCTTGGTAAATTGTTCCAGTGGTTAGTTACAATCACCGTTAAAAACATTACACCTTATTTCCAATCTGAATTTGTGTAGCTTCAACTTCCAGTCATTGGATTGTGTTATACCTTTCTCTGTGAGACTGAAATCCACATTATCAAAAGTTTGTTCCCTGTGTAGGTACTTATAGATTAATCAAATCACCCCTTAACCTTCTCTTTGTTAAAATAAACAGATTGAGCTCCTGGAGTCTATTGCTACAAGGCTGTTTTCTAATCCTTTAATTGTTCTCGTGGCTCTTCTCTGAACCCTTTCCAATTTATTAATAGTCTTCTTGAATTGCAGACACCAGAACTGGACATAGTATTGCAGCAGTGGTGGTACCATGCCAAATATAGAGGTAAAATAACCTCTCTACTCCTACTTGAAATTCCCCTGTTTATGCATCCCAGGATCACATTAACCCTTTTTGGCCACTGAGTTGCATTTAGAGTTCACAGTCAGCTGATTATCCACCATGACCCTTAAATCTTTTCAGAGTCTCAGGATAGAATCTCTTGTAATGACATGGCACCCACCTCTCATGAGTGCCCCCTTCTGTCAGGTGTGTCTGCATCCTTTAAACCAGTTCCAGCCCTAGTATCAGGACAGACCCCCAGGGCTTCCTCTCTGGAGGCAATGGTTTTGCCTTATTCATTTGTTCTGGTTCTCCAGTTATCCAGGAGCTCTTCCTCACTCCCCAGTGCCTACTGGCATTGAGCTGTCCATTGTCCTACGTCCCTTTGGCCCGTCCGGAACATAATCTTCACTCCCCCAGATCCAGCAAGAAACTACCTGTCTTTGCCTCTGTAGCTCCTTTTTATAGGGTCCTCCTGGGTCCTGATTGGCTGCTTCCCCTGCAGCCACTCTAGCCTGCTTGGAGACTTTCTCCACTGCTTCTTTCCTAGGACTAGAGTGGGAGGACTCTGTGGCCTCCAGTTGGGGGCTACTGGGCCTATTCCACCCCATCATACCCCCGTTGTGTAAGTATGGCTTGCATTTTTTGTCCCTAGATATATACATATAGCTGTATTAACATGCATATTGTTTATTTGAGCCCTGCTTACCAAGGGATCCAGATTATTCTATATCATTGACCTGTCCTCTTCATTATTTACCAGCCCTCCAAAGTTTGTGTCATCTCCAAACTTTCAGTAATGATTTTATGTTTTCTTCTAGGTCACTGATAAAAATGTTAATTAACATAGGACCAAGAACTGATTCCTGTGGGATCCCACTAGAAACACACCTGCTTGAAGAGAACATCCTGTATACAATTTTACTATGAAGTCTATCTGTTAGATAGTTTTTAATCCATTTAATGCGTGCTATGTTATTTTTATATTCTAATTTTTTAATCCAAGTGTCATGCAGTACTAAGTAAAACAACTTACAGGAGTCTAAGTATATTACATCAACGCTATTACCTTTATAAACCAAATCTGTAATCATATATATATCAGGTTAGTTTGATAGGATCTATTTTCCATAAACCCATTTTGATCAGCATTAATTATATCACCCTCCTTTAATTATTTATTAATCAAGTCCTGAAACAGCTGTTCCATTATCTTGCCCAGCCTGTAACTAGCTGTATCATTTTGTTTACCCTTTTTAAACATTGGCACAACATTAGCTTTCTCCCAATCTCCTGGAACTTCCCCAGTGTTCCAAAACTTATTGAAAGTAACATTAAAGGTCCATTGAGCTCTTCAGCCAGGTCTTAAAAAAAACAAACCCAAATGAACAACAAAAACCTATTGGATTACAAGTTATTTGGACCTGCTGATATAAAAATGTCTAACTTTAGTAGCTGCTGTTTAACATCCTTCTGAGATGCTAGTGGAATGGAAAAGGTGTTATATGATAGGACTACCCCCTTTTCCCCACATATACAGAACAGAAACATTTATTTTACACATATGCCTTTTCTGCATTATTATAGTAGAACCTCAGACTTACGAACACCTCTGGATTGGAGGTTGTTCATAACAGTGAAATGTTCCTAACTCTGAACAAAATTTATGTTTGTTCTTTCAAAAGTTTATAGCTGAACATTGAGTTAATTCAGCTTTGAAACTTTACTATGCAGAACAAAAATGCTGCTTTTAACCATCTTAATTTAAACTAAACGAGCACAGAAAGTTTCCTTACCGTGGCAAATCTTTTTTTAAGCTTTCCTGTTATTTTTAGTAGTTTACATTTAACACAGTACCGTACTGTATTAGTTTTTTGTTGTTGTTGGTCTCTGCTGCTGCCTGATTGTGTATTTCCAGTTCCAAATGAGGTATGTGGTTGACTAGTCAGTTCGTAACTCTGGTGTGCATAGTGCTGAGGTTCTACTGTATTGATAATTCTACCATTTTTAGTAATGGATCAATACCTTTGCTCGGATTCTTTGAGTTTCTGATATACTTAAACACACACACACACACACACACACACACACCCCCTTATTGACCTTACTCTGCTGGCCATGGATTTTTGTATGTCCCTTTGCTTCCCTTACCTATTTACAATTCCTACGGTTCCCATCTTAAAGTTCCAATGGACTTGGAAACAGTGCTTAAAACAAGTTTCAGATTGGGATTGGGTTAATTTTAAATGCATTTTCTCTGAGGGATCCTTTACTTGCTTCACTAGGTTGAGACTCATATTGATTTCTTTGTCAATGTATCCCATTCAAAATGTGTTTGGTAATTATGGCCCACTGTTAAGACAAATGTTTAGTTTCTGCCTAACGTCCCAATCCTGCAAAAATTTACCTATGTGCTTAATTTTAATGCACACAACTATTTTGCAGCTCAGGGCCTAGCATTATAAAAGGGACCTAGCTACAGGCTTTCAGCATAGGTGATATTGAACCACACAGGCAGTCAGGCAGAGCCGTTTCTTACTGTGGCTCAAAGAATTAGAGTGTAAGATAGATTTTTCTTCTATTTTATTATTTGTATGAGTAATAATGTACATATAGAGCAGGCTTCTATCTAGCATACAATGTGTACTCTGACAATGGCTTTCCTGTTATCTGGGATCTTTTAATAAAGTATTAATTATAAAAGGCTTCTAAATCATTGTTTAAAGAGGCCTAAAGAGAAGTACATTTTCCCTGTCAAATGCTCAGGATTTTGCAGCAAGTGGATTTGTTTTGTATGGGCAGAGTTGTATTTTCCTGTGAAATGATTAATTTAAATGGGCTACAGCTGGTCCTAACTGTGCCTGGGTTTCTTTTTTCCGCCCTCTGCTTTTTGCTGGCTTAGTCAGGAGACGAATGTGTGTGAGATCAGGGTTTCTGGAATAGAATGGATGGAATTCACTCAGCAGAAAAGTATCTTTAAAAGGTCCCCATGCCACCTAAGTCCTATATTGCACGTCTGTACAGAGGAGGGGAAGGCATGAAGGATGGGCTGGAGGATCAGTCATGTGGGGGTGATTCACATCCCCTGTATATGAAGTGAGACTCTGCACCAACTGCAGATAGACTGGTATCTAAGGTATTTATATTCCATCACTATGGTATCTGAGCACCTCAGTCTTCAATGTCTTTATCCTCATAACACACTTGTGGAGTAGGGAAGAATTATAATCTCTGCTTTACAGAGGGGGGACTCAATGGGATTTAGCTGCCTCAGCTATTTAGATACTATTGAGAATCCCACAAGGATCCACCTGTTTCATTAGGTGCCTAAATACCTTTGCAAATCTGGATCTAACTGACTTCTCCAAGCTGATTTAGGAAGTCTGGTGGAGCTGGGAACGGAGCCTGGCTCACACAAGTCACAGGTGAGCACCCTCACAACCAGACTATACTTCCTTGCTGTGAATGAGGCCATTGGGATCAGGCCAGAGAGGCATCTGCTGGATTCACACTTAGACAGACCCAGTGGCCAAAGGGTTACATAGGGTTACACACAGGGGAAGGTACTGTTTCAGCCCATAGATTAAAACAGAGGCCATGAAAGGGCTGAGTTGCAGCTTCATGGCTGTTTAGGGCAGGGATTCCACCGCCCAAAAAATGAGCTTGTTTGGGACTGTGTGTTGTGTATCAGAGACACATTAAGTAATGGGCCTTCAATATCAAATATTGAATATATTTGCAAATATCAAGCAAGGGCAATTTCTCCAACATTCAACCAAAGTCACAAAGAAACAGCAGGTTAGAAGATGGGATGCTAGACAGAAAACAGCCTCTAATAGGAAATCCAATATTCAGCAAACTGATTTTCACCTATGCTACAGACAGTGTCTTCAACAGGGGAAAAGAGGCCCTGTGTACACACACAGAGCTCTGGAGCAATCCTCTATAATACCTGTGGTCCTGAAAGCCTCCCAACCCATCCTGGCAATGAGTTTCCACTGGAATAGCACTGCCTGGGACTCCTCTGTGGCTTGGCTGCCTTTAGTACCCCATGGGTTGGGAGGGAAGGAAAGCAGAGTGTCAGCAAACAGAATACAATAGTTCTTTTGATCCTTTCATAAATTAGCAACTTTAGTGTCCTTGGGTGTCTTTTGTACTTGTATTTTGTGGAAGGGTAAAAGACTGGCCTCCTTTAGACTACTCATTATTTTGAATGCCTTTATCACATCCTTACAGCTGGGTGACCAGTACCCTGGATGCACCTGTGGTCAAGTACCATGGAGAACATAGATGAGTTAATCTCTCTAGGCTGCAAGTAGAGTTTAAACAGTTGCATCAAACTGGCTGTTATTTGACAAACAGGTCTGCTGCCTCCTGCATTAAACCCATGTCCTGCTTATGGATACAAAAACATCTTTGTGTTGATACAAAGTTTAGAATCTATCAAGCTTGTGTGCTTCCTGTATTGCTATATTGGTCAGAAACCTGGACCCTCTTACAGGCAGACTTGGTGCAACTAGAGGCATTCCATGTGTGCTGTCAGTACCCTAACTTGAGCAAAAAGTGGTTTGACTTTGTGTGAAATGTCACAGTCTTGCAAAGATGCAGCCTTCCTCCAGAGGTGAAAGTAAGCCAGTATGCTCCGGTACAGTGTACCGGCAAGAGCCCGGCTTCCGCAGGGGGCAATTTAAAGGGCCTGGGGTTCCCAGCAGTGGCTGGAGCCCCAGGCCCTTTAAACTGCCTCCAGAGCCCCACTGCTGGAGCCCTGGGGTAGTGGCTGCAGAGCTCCGATGGCTATTTAAAGAGCCTGGGGCTCCCCTGCTTCTACCGCCCCGGCCCTTTAAATAGCCACCGGAGCCCCGCCGCCTCTACTCCAGGGCTCTGGGGGATAATTAAAGGACCTGGGCGGAGAAGCAGGGGAGCCGCAGCCCTTTAAATAGCCCCCGGAGCCCTGAGGTGGTGGGGGCTCCAGCTACGTCTGCCACCCCAGTCCTTTAAAAAGCCGCTGGAGCCCCGCCGCTTCCCCAGGGCTCTGGCAGCTATTTAAAGGGCCAGGGCAGTAGAAGAGGGGAGCCCCGGGCCCTTTAAATAGCCCCCGGAGCCCTGGGCTGCTGCTGCTGCTATCCCGGGGTGGAGGCACTTACCTTACAGGCTGGGCTGGAGCTGGCTCTGACCTCCTCAACCCCACCCCTTCCGGGGGCTAGAGCTGGCCCCAGTGTACCGGTAAGTCACTCGACTTACTTTCAACCCTGCCTTCCTCCAATAGCTATTATTAGGGCCCTACCAAATTCACGGCTGTGAAAAATGCATCACAGACCATGAAATCTGATCTCCCCTGTGAAATCTGGCTGTTGTGGGGAAGACCAGATTTCACAGAGCTGGATGGCTGGAGAGCAGCAGCTGCTGGCCAGGAGCCCAGCTCTGAAGGCAGCATCACTACCAGCAACAGCGCAGAAGGGAGGGTAGCATGGTATTGGGGGGTAGTCACTTTTTGGTGGGGCAGGGCCAGCCTTATGGATGGGTGATTGGGCAACTGCTCAGAGCCCCCATGGTCAGGGGGTGCCATGGTCATCCCCCCCAAGCCAACCCAAGGCCTCTTTAATTCCCAAGCGCTGGGCCTGGAGCCAGGGAGGGGCAGGGCTGGGAGTGTCCCAGCCAGGAGTTCTGACTCTGCCCTGGGCTCCAGCTGCTAGTCCTGGATGCATGGAGAGGGACAGAACTTTCTCTTTCCCTGCACAGGCCACTCCTGGGGCCAGGTCAGACCCACCTCCAGGAACCTCCCTCGGTTACAGGAAGCTCCACTGCTTCTGGGTGGGAGCTCAGCTCTGAGGGTATTGCCACCATCAGCAACAGAGAAGAGAGGGTGGCTTGGTAGGGTATTGCCACCCTTACTTCTGCACTGCTGCCTTCAGAGGTGGGCACCCAGCCAGCAGCTGCCCTCCAGCTGCCCAGGTCTGAAGGCAGCAGCAGAGAAGTAAGGGTGGCACAACTAAGACACGCCCCCGCCCCCTTCCCCACCATGACCACCTTTTGGGTCAGGACCCCCAGGGTTACAACACTGTGAAATGTCAGATTGAAATAGCTGAAACCATGAAATTTACAATTTTAAAAATCCTATGACTGTGAAATTGACCAAAGTGGACTGTGAATTTAGTAGGGCCCTATTCACTATGCGTTTGAGGAGGGTGAGGACGACGACGTCCCCTGTTGTCACTCACTGGAAGAGTGAGCTGATTGGCTTCCTTCTGCATTCATTTGCCAATAATAGAGAAACTAGCATGCGATTCCATTAATTTTAGCCAAAATGGAATGCAAAGTCTGAAAAAAAAAAAAAAACCCATCAGAACCTCACCTGAAAGCAGCACTGTCTGTAGTATGACAAGCTATGTAAAGTGAGCTTTCAAAGGAAAGCCAACATCACTTTGTAATGCTGATATTTTGCTGAGTTATTTATTTTATGACAAAAGTTCATTGTGCTGTATGACTGATTATGAATTTACTACAAACAAGAAAATGTCAGGAGAAATACCTACATTTATAAGTTTCCTTTTAAAATGTTCTAGAAATTACCACAACCTGGAATTAAAGAGGGGGGGGGGGAAGGATTATTTTATGGTTCTCTGTTTTGTTTTTGGTACCACCCTATAAACTAAAAACTATAGGTTTTATACTAGAGAATCATATGTAGCTATGCAATGCAGAATAATAAAAAGATGCAACTCCCTGTGCAGAGGAAGTGATTGGGATCGCGATAATTTTCACTTCTATAGCACCTTCCATGCAGGAAACTTGAACTATATAAATCATTAATGATTTTGGATTCACTATAACCCAGTGAGGTGTACTACTATCAGTAGCCTCATTTTTACAGATGCTGAAATAGAGGTGGAGCCCTTGCTCCTGATTTGCCCAAAGTCAGTGGCAGAGAAGGGAACCCAAGCCAGATCTGTAAAAGAGTCTAAATTCAGGCAATGGCTGATGGGATTTAAGCATCTAGATCCTGATTCACCAAACCATTTAAACACACGCTTCAGGGGTTTGCTGAATTGGGGCCAACAAAGAATGCTGAGTATGCAGATTAGAATGTCTATGTTCAGCTCGTATTCGAAGTCTTCTAGCAGCAATTAACAGGCTTATATGAACAGGTCGTTTTTACTTCCTCTGACCCACAATTCTCCAGTCAATAGACTGAAGCAGGAAGAGAGTCTTGCTCCCTTTACTAACAACCTAATTCATATTAGGGTCACCCGAGGAGCCTAAGCCCCCTCTATCTGCAGAGAGTAGCAACAACAACAATCTTGCTAAAAACATTTGCAGCTGCCAACTCTTGCTATAAAAATATTAACAGCATAATAGCCTTCTGAGTGCCTTACAGGCCTACATTTTCACAAAACTGTGCTTAATTTATAACATGCAATTATAGCACCTCCGGAGGATGCAATTGCAGTGATTATATGTGCACGTTTGCTTGAAAGTTTAGGCCAAAGTGTCCTATAAATGCCCAACGTATGTCACTCTTACAATGGTGATATTATCGGCTAATGATGTGTAACCTCATGAAACATAAATTGTCACTTTTGGTTACCCACATTAGCTTTTGTTATCATAGGCTGACAAAAAATGGCACCCAAAAATCACTCCTCTTTTCAAAAAGCCAGTACAGAAACCGTCCTACCCACTACATTTCATAATAGTGATACTGCAGTTTGGAGCAATTAATACAGAATTTGGTCTCTATTGTTTATTAGGACTGAGATGGGGGGGAGGGCATTGCATCTAATGCCTGGATGTGGGTATTATAAACTACTCCACTGTGCTTCTTTGAAAGTTAGGAGATAACCAGTATATGAAACTCACCCTACATTTGTATAGGGCAATGTTGTGAAAGAATCAATTTGCATGCAATATAAATCCACATTCATATTTTACTATTGCACAATTAAGGAGTTTTAATGTAAAATACATTTCAAATGCTGTATGCTTTGATTGCTCTTTGTAAAAAAAACACTTAAATACTTATTTGGAATGGAACTATATGGCTTTTTCTAAATGATACATGCAGTATTGATATGAAAAGTTTTAAAAAACCTGTATATGCTAGTGGGTTAACTGGCCTTTCCCAAGTACATTATGTATTGCGGATCTTAATAAGCAGTGGTATTCATCAACATGGATTACTGTGGGCCATTATTATGTTTTTTATTCTGTCTGATAAAAAGGTGCAGAGATTCACTAGCAATTTATGGTAAATCATGAATAGACAATGTAGGCATTATCCTGAGGCACATCATCTTAGCCACCAGTGAAATTCAGTGATTACGAGACTACACAGTGTACATTAAGGCTGGGGGGCTGACTTTCAATGAGAGTTGGGTGTTTATGTCATGGAAGTCCCTCTGAAAATCCCACCCTGGGGCATTTTGCGGGTGAAATATTTACAAAACAATTAGCTGTTCTTGAAATTAGATTTTATTATGATAGAATTTTCAGAAGATTTTCTTGGAGCCTTTCAGAAGCCTGAGATGGGGTCTCAATCAGGGACCCAGGCAGCCTTGTTGGGTAACAAAACTGAAGCAGAACGTTGGCTTTAGTTTGTCCTGTAGACTTTTTTTAAAAAAGTTCAAAAGTTTGTTTGAAAAGATTTGTTTCAAACAACATTTCTGTTTCTCGCACTTCATTGCTTCTGGGTTTCAGAAAGAGAAGCACCAAAATACTGTGAATCGGTCTGTTTCTTTGGATCAGAAATGTCTCAGGAAGACCTAGAATTCTCACAAATCTCTGTTCTCATACGATTTCCAGCCCAATTCTGAAGAATCAAGGAATTTAGATGGGCTCTGGAGAAGCCTCTGAGTGATGTCCTACAGAGCACTGACAAATCTTTTGAGGTTCCCATAACCTCTCCCTGGTATCAGGTTATCAGTATCTGTGGTTTGGTAAAGACAGACACAGTTAAGGGGGGAAATCAAATGCTTTCTTGAGCACATATGTGATTCTATGTAAATCTGAACTGTTCGCCAAAATGTTTGCCAAAAAAGAAGAAAGTCCCGCAACATAATCAGAAGATGATATCGATCATATGGCTTCCTGGCTGTTGTGCCTGTTTTTGCTGTGTGTAACTGTCTGTGTTGGTGTTTCACTACCTAAAATTTGCATATTAGCTAAAAGCAAATGTTCTCTATGGGTTTGACCCTGTGAGCTGGTGAATCAAAGCCTTCAGCTCCCATGGAAGTCAGTGTTGAGGGTGACCAGGAAATCTCAGGAGGCACTGTGTGCCTAAGGGAATTGGGCCTTCAGTGAACCATTTGCATTTTATTTCGGAGCATGTAGCCCCTTTGAACTAAAGCTGCCTAAAACCCCCTGAGTTTCAATATAGAATCATAGAAATGTAGGACTGGAAGAGACCTTGAGAGGTCATCAACTCCAGCCCCTTGCTCAGAGGCAGGACCATCCCTGATATGCAAATAATTTACAGAAAAAGAAAATTAACAGTGAGATTTCACCCGTCATGTGAAACACACTCCCACCAAACCTGCAAATGCCAGAGACTTGATTAAAGAGACAGAGGTCAAGATTTTCAAAAGTAACTAATGATTTTGGGTGCTGAAGGTGGGACATCTTGAAGGTGGGACCCACCCTCTGAAAAATCAGACACTTTCAAGGCATCTCCAACTGATCACACAAAAACAGAGGCACTCACTTTTGAAAATATTTGCCATCTGTCTCCAGTGCAGAGCCACAGAGAAAACAGAACTATGGCAAGTACCTCTCATCGTCTAATATGGAGAGCATTTTCTGAAATGGGAGAACCTTGTTCCTTCGGATTGGGTCATTTATTCTCTTGCAGTTTGAGGATGATGGTAAATAAAGCCAGACTCCAGTACAGTGAATCAACTGTGGTTGGCTGATTTGTGGTCCTCTGAAGATGTCAGATTCAGTTGGGATACACACACACCCAAATTCTGGAGGTTTTCGTTTCAACTATTCAAACTGTCTCAACTATTCAAAACATGTTGGTCTAAAAATCAGGTTGGAAATCTAAAGAGTTTTTTTTTTGTTCACAAATACAATGAGGACAAACTCAAATAGAAGCAGGGGGGAACCTAGCCATGAAAAACCTCCCTCCCACAGTCTTTTCAAGAACAAAAGGAGTCATCTCTTACTATCAAGACAACTGAACTTTCTTAAATTCAAGCACCATTGCTTTGTTTTTGGCATAGCCCTTAGCAAGGCAGACATAAACAGTCTGTTCCTATAGCACTGTGTGTCCACCACTGGCACCTGAACTGAATCAGGATTAGAGATAAGAATTTCATCCACTAAGCAAGTACAAGTCATCAATAGAAATTACCTTAGCGGATGACTTGGCTGCTTCTTGCAACGAAGCTACATATGTTGCAACAAGTCAGAAGGAGGCACAGCAAATGCTAGTGGAATCACAATCCTGGGAAGGAAAGATGGCATGTTGTAGCAGCTTTGGTTACGGGAGATGAAAGAAGAAGATGCAGCACTTACTGGACCTGCTGCTATCACCATTGGAGCATCTGCTCTGTTACCATGATTAAAGAACGTGTTCTCACTTCTACTGCGGCTACTTCCCTGGCATTTTCTCTGTCTCTTTTGAACTGGAAGGAAATCCATAGTGTGTCTAAGCAGGTTCAAATTACTGGGGCACAAAGGACTCAGAGGTAAAGCATTATCAGCAAGCTCTTGGGGTATACACGTTAACGATCCATTTAAAAATAAAATCTTGACCACTGGTTAATAAGGCCCCCTGCAGTAAACTCGAGTGGAAATACAAACACTCAGACAATGTGTAGAGGTCAGTGTAGGGTTGACTGTTTAAGGCAGATAAGTGGGAAGTTTGGATTCTAGTCCTTAGAATAGAATGCAGCTTCCTAAAATACCATCACTAATTAATTAGAACATCTTTTCTGGCTCACTCCTCAACAATTACTGAGACAGAGAGAAATAGCACATCAAAGGCTTTAAAAAGGTCTCCATATATTTTACATTGGTCTCAAACACACAAGATATCTTTAAACTTGTGTCCAGAGACAAGCTGGTAGAATATAAGGTAAAATAAAGGAAGGAACAGTACATTTTAGGGTGGAGGGAAGCCCTTCTGGTTCATTCCCTCTTTTTAGTTAGCAAGATACAATAGGGCAGCTGCATCCCTGCATTAGTTTAGACCAGTGATTCCCAAACTTGTTCCACCGCTTGTGCAGGGAAAGCCCCTGGCGGGCCGGGCCGGTTTGTTTACCTGCCGCGTCCACAGGTTCGTCCGACCATGGTGAACCGCGGCCACTGGGAGCCGTGATCGGCCAAACCTGCGGACGCATCAGGTAAACAAACTGGCCCGGCCCGCCAGGGGCTTTCCCTGCACAAGCAGTGGAACAAGTTTGGGAACCACTGCCTTAGACAATGATGAGGCAGGAAGAAAGGTGAAACAGCTTGCACTGCCTCTATTCTGGAACTGCTGGTGTAAACCAGTGCTCAGGGCCTGCCTTCTGCACTTGGGAAGTCGATTTGGAGGAAAAGGTTGCAGTGATAGAAAGCAGTCAAAGTGTCCCTTCTCCCAAGGGCCAGGCACCACCCAAAGAATAAGCAATGCTAGTCAGCGGTGGCCAGCATATTAGATGATTCAGCACTTTCCTGTTGCAGCCTTCACACTGGAGCCATCAGCAGAACTGAAGCTGCCCTAACTGTTGTGCAAGAAGCCTGCTGCTAGGGGGAGAAGCCCTTTGCTGGTGGGGAGAGAAATTCAGCACAAGAGAGTTTGTTACTCTGGATTTACACCAGTGCAACTGAAAACACACCTTACAATTTTAAGCCACTTTAAGTCCTTAAGAGCTTAACACACTTTAAGTCTTTTGAGTGGACCAGGCTCTGAAACTGCTTTAAGGGGCTGATTCAAAGCTCACTGAAGTCAATTTAAAAAACAACAACAAAAAATCCCAAACCAACAAACATAAAAACCCCACACACACACTCCCATTGGTATGTCTGGGCTTTGAGTCTGGCTCTAAATCCTGAAAGTTTTGAATTTAAAGCTGTCACCTTCCTCTGCCTGCAGAGCTTTTAAAACTGAAGCATTTTAAAAGAGCATGTCAACTTCATTAAAAAAATCACTAGACATGCTACACCTGCCCTGTTCCTTTGCCATTTTTATGGTGTTACAATCTTTTCCTTTCTCTGCCCTCCTTTCTTGCCTTGGGAAAGCCTGCTACAACAGAGGAAACTAAGGTCCCAACACTGCAAAGACTGATGTGTGTAACTTTAAATCAAGTTAGCAACTCCACTGAAGTCAGTGAGCTACTCACACAGAGTTAATCACATGCATAACTGTTTACAGGATTGGGATGTAATGTAACTGTGGTGAAATAGCAAAACTGACTATAAACAAAGTTCTGATAAATGCACAATGTGAACAAACTGACAAAAGAAAGTGTTTTCCCACTGATGGCTCTCAGTTACTATAATCGTATGGGGTTACTTTCAAAAATACCAAATAAAAGTGGGATTTTTAAGTTGGCACTGTCCCTTTAAAAGCATCAAGCAGTTTAAGAACTTGAAATGTTTTGAAAAACTTCAAGCAGAACAGAGGCTACCAGACCTAAGTTAGGAAACAGGAAGACTGTCAATGACATCCAGGTTACATAACTCCACCCATAACTCACATTTAACCCTCTAACTCACTGAGCGTACTTTCCTACTCTTTTGGGATGGGATGGGAGGGAGGGTTGTTTTTGTGCTGGGTGTCATTCCCTGATTATAATTCATACAGCATAAATCAGCCACCTGCCTAAAATCTATGTCATCCTCAGTCTATGTCATCCTCAGTTTTATTGGCCTCATTTTTAATTGACTGCATCAGTCCCCTGTTTTGTACAACCAGCACATTTCTTTACTCTGTATTTTATGTATAAATTAGGAGTTAATTTGCTGCTTAGATACCTCTCAACCTGCCAAGCTGCAAATGTGGCAGACAATGTGGGAGAGAGACAAAATGAGGCACTCAAAAAAGTATTAGTGCTGTGGAGTTCGTTCCTTTAGTTTAACTTATCTATAACGTTAGTTTCAAGATTCTTTCTTTGCAACATAAATAAATCGCAACAATAAAAAAAAATAAAAAAAATAAAAAAGAGGGAATGGTGGTAGTTTTGAGACTAAAATGAATGGCAGTCATCAAAATGAGAAAGAGTCAAGAGGTATGAATAGTGGTACATGATCTTTCTCCACGCACTTCTGACAATGAACCTTATTTTTACAGCATCTCCACTGACCCAATGGTAGTGTCTGATATGGTTTTATTTTTTTGTGAAGTGAACAAATGAGAACTAGGACAAAAAAGAAGCAACCACATTTTCTGACTAGTGGTGAATTGCCCCCAACTAACTGTGTCCTCTTAGTCCCTCAGTCAGCACATTTCACTACCTTCATGCAGGCCTCTATGGTTAGGTCTTTGGAACTGTAAATAAAGTGATCTAAATTAGCTCACTTCTTGATCTTTGTGGAACTGCTCTAGCCAGATTTTTGCAAAGAGGGGAGGTAAAAAGCCAGAATAGAGCCGAGGCTAAAGTTATTTAGAATTAGCAGCTAATAGATTGGATTGCTATAGCTATTTTTAATAGCTGTACAGTATGAAGAAAATGAACCACAAGAGAATCTCATTTTTGTTTTTCATTAGTATTCACTTTGTTAACATGAACAGATGATTTCTGGGAGCTCCCATTGCCCTTTTTAATTTGTCTCTCTGTAAAATGGAACAGGTATTTTCCATTATTAATCTGATTAGTAAATTCTATTTTTCCCCCTTGTAGTTTCCTTCATTATTAGAGATGCAGGACAGTCGGCTGGACTTTTATGAACAAGGCTGAAAAAAAGAAAAGTATTTATAAGAGCCCAAATAACTGCTAAATCACAGACCTTTTATAAAATTATATGCTTTAATCTCTAAACTTCTAGGGACAATATCAAGGTGGCCATTTAGTGCAAGTTGGTAGTGGTGTCCAGGCACTGAAGAGTTCTCTCCAGAGAGATAAGTGGAGATGCTAAAATTCTGTTTCCCTTGAAGGGCCAATTTCCACCATGAAAACCGGAGCTGAAGTTGTTCAGCGCCAAGAATGACCTTTGCTGGTCTAAAGGCTCTTTACCCTCAGGCAGCAGTTAGTGCTAATGAGAGGGTGAAGTCCTTGGGAGCCCATGGGCAGGATCTTATTTTCAACAGGGGCCCTCACTATAGGCAGCAGCCTTTCTTGAGGAAGAGGATACTTTGCCAGGTCTCTTAGAAGATGCACAAAGCCAAAAGTCCCAACACTACTGGCCACTTTGGAAGCCTTTTTTCCAGGCTTCAGTACCGATGACTCCAGAATTTGAGAGGGGACCCTGGCAGCCCCAAACATAAGGTAAAAGCAGACCACTGAGAAATTGGAGGGATGCAAGAGTGGAAGACCAGTGAGTCTCATTTGAGCATTGAAAAAATGGCAAGGAAAATAAGAGAATCATTGCTGTAATTTAACTCATATCTGCAGCTTGGCATTGAATTCAATGGGTTTTCCATGGCCACAGAATTATGGCAGAGTGGAAGTTCTGACAACAGGAAAAAAAAGATGAAGTTTATAGTTAAGTACTCAGAGTCCAGAGATAGCATGAAATGGCTAAGGTTTCTTATCATTGCTTTTCTGTTCTCTCAGGGTCCTTTGCCTTCTTGTGAGAATATATTGATGTCCTGCTGATCTCAGCAGCACACCAAACATCTTCCTAAGATCTCTCTATTCAGAGTAGTCTTCAGTTCTACCGGGGCTTAATGGAAATAGGGTAAGGCAAAAATCCCTCTGAGTGCAATGGGTTTTGGAGGAAGTATGTTGTGGAGTTGTCTGTATCAATCATGGTTTACTAGTTTTAACACATTGAACTACTGGCTTGGTTCAGAATTGAGCTGACCCTAGTATGGTCACAGAAATGAAATGCTCCCTGATACCCCAAATGATAACATAGAAATGGTCAGAGCTAGAAAGCCATTATCCATTAGCACTGTTTCACTTGGGGAAATTTGCACAAGTTTTGCATTCCCATCTGATGGAAAACAGCGACAGACAATGGAATGTGTACAGTATTTTATTTCATTTTTAATTTCTGTTGTCTCTTCTGTCTGGATTTCATTTGCTTAATTTGAAGGGAGAAGTTGATTTTTTTTAAATAAAGGTGTAGAAGTAGTTATTAGTAACTCAATTTTGTGCAGTATTGTTTGTCAGACCATAAAAGATTAACATATGCTTATTTTTAAAAAGGCTTTTTCCCCCCAATTTGTCCCAAATTGATGTTTCTTTAAAAAAAAAATTCTGTTGATTTGACTAGTGAGTTCATTATTGACCCCCCTTTTTTTTAAAAAACCAAAAGCAAAGTATGTAAGGCAGCTCCTCATGTTTGTCTTCTCATTTGTAACTGGATATTTGGGACATTTATAATGCAAGAGCAAAAAGACATAAGACTGACAAGAACATCTGATCACCTCCTCCTTCAGGCCAAAACCAGGACCTAGTTTCACCCCTTGGAAAGACTGATAGATTTTTAGGGTGAGACAGGACCATTAGATCATCTAGTCTGACCTCCTGTAAATCACAGGCCATGTAATTTCACCCATTAAACCTAATGACTTGTGTTAGAAGCCCATGCATTGGATTAGCACGATTTTGATCGTCTGACATCAGAGATAAAATGGAGTTTTTGGGCTTCTGGATAATCCTGAAGAACAGTAATGTCACATCTTTGTTCCAGTTCATTGAAATATAGCCGCCATATTTTAACTACCACCATCGTGCACTGGTCCCAGGTACCATCTTCCCTTGCATTCAACCTAATGCTTCAGGTTTCATTATGGGCAGGTTATTCCATCATTGTCCACTACAGCATTTCTTATCCACTGATAGATGCAGAATGCTGGTATAGATGGAGCACTGGTCTGGTCCAGTATGGCAACTCCTGTGAACCTAGGTCACCCTAAATTTACAGGTAGCCTGTGATCAATGAAAGAACAGGGAAGAAGGCTAACACACGAGTGCTGGAGGATGCAATCTGAATCCAAGTGTGACAAACTAGGTATTTTTAACATTCTTAACCCAGCACTATGGTGGAGGCTAACATATTAATGATCAGAAATGGCAACAAATATTACAACTAGGAGAATAGTGCCTAAATTACTCCCCTACTCTGTTACATATAAAACGTTATGGATATTTGCAAATCATGTTATTTAATGTCAGCCATCTTTGCAGAAGAGAATGGCACCACCATGGAAGTCCAGCATAAGTATATCTCCTGAGACTTGGAACAACCCTTAGGAGCATTTTAGCAAAATTAATTCTGAACCATGGAGCTTATGATTCAGCTCTTATTCACTCTATCCTCATTTATAGAATAGTTTTGAGATGTATCTAAAACTACTTTACAAAATTTTAATCATTGGCAATTGTGTAAAATTATTATATCTGCACTCAAGTGCCAAGATTTGTGTGAAATACTTGGCTGCCTGTAGGGTTCAGCGGCGAGATTCCTCCCCCTCTGGATCCACAGGAGGCCAGTCCGCCTCACTACTCGCTGGGTGTTGCCTGTCATGGGGAATTAGTGGTGTGACAAGAGTCTATAGCTCAGGCCGGTGGTCGGGGCCAAGCAACAAACACAGTTAGGCAGTCAAGTAGCTCAGGCCCGCAGGCAGGGTGGGGAAAGAAAGGTCTAGCGCAGCGCCTGCTTCAGGGTCGAGCAGCAAACACAGTTAGATGGCCCAGGTCCTCAGGGAGGGTGGGACAGTGAATCTATAGCTCGGGCCTGTGGTCAGGGCCAAACAACAAACCCAAATAAGTATCCCAGGCCCTCAGTCAGGGTGGGGCAATAGTAGTCTAGGGCTCGGGTCTATGGTCAGGGTCGAGCAGCAAGGGGTTCGGGCATCTTAGCTTTGGCCGATAGCTGACAAACACTGGCTCCTTGGCCTAGAGAGGGGGAGACTGTCACCACAGGGTTGGGGGCGGCAGGGTGGGCGCAGGCCCACCCACTTCCACTGCACCCCAGCCCAGGGCCCTAACAGTGGAGTGAGATTTTCCACTGGGTCAGCGGGGATCCTGACCGCAACATGCTGACCTATGCTCAGAGGTGCTGCAGCCAGACTAAGGTCAGCTGCCCCAGGCCACTTCCTAACTCTCCGTCGGTCCTGGAGAGGGTTGTCCAGGTAGAATGCCTGTGGTAGCAGCTCCTCCGTGGTTGGGTCAGCATATGGCTCTGGACAGTCCTTGGCTCTCCAGGGGCTGGCAGCAGTCTCCCAGCTTGGGAGCAAGCAGGAGGCATCCAGCTCCTCCACTGGCTGCAGCCCAAATGAGCTTCCAGCCCTGCTTTTTATACTTCCTGTCCCACCTACTGACTTCCAGTGGGAGGGGTGAGCATGGCCTGGCTCCACCACGGCTCAGTGCGGGGCTCCTCCCCCTCTGGGTCCATGGGAGTCCACTCTTCCTCACTACACTGGCCAAAGTATTTGGAGAAAATGCTTCAATTTTGCATTCCCCACCCTCATTTTTGTCTATTAATAGCCACCATACTTTTGCTATGAATGGTCATTATTACAGACAGAAATAGGAACATAAATTTACTGATAATGAAAATGTCAGTTAGAGGTGCAGTCTATCACACTGTGCGTTGGTATGGTCAGACCATTTTTTGCTGTCTTGCGTCTTTGCCTTGTTTCTGAAAGGCTATCATACAAGAGGAAATAATCCTTTATTTAGAGATACCTGTGAAACACCCTTTTAAATAAAAAAGGAATGATTCAGTATTCCAGAAAACTTTGGACTGATTTTCAAATTGCTCTCCTTACTTATCAGACATTGCAGTGTCTTTGCCAAAAGAACCTCCCTGACTGTCTCACTCCTTGGATTGCTTTTTAAGTTCTACTTCTAAAGCAAATTTCTTGGTCCTTCTAAGCTTTGCTTGGCAGCTTTATGATGCAAGAGCTTTTAGCTGATATGCTCACCATGTCTGGAACACTATTCCACTCATGCTTAGCATCTCTGGAACTCTATTCCTCCTCAATATGTGCAGCTCAATCTGTCACAATTTTTAAATCTAGGTTGAAAATTATCTTTTTGATTTAACTTTTACTGCTTAATGAATTTAGTGTTTGGGTTATAAGCTCCAATAGCATTTCATCTGTTTAGTTTTATTAGCTAAAGCACCTTGTGATGCATGCCATGAAAGGTCCTATTAAAATTGAGCCACCATACCATAGAATTCTATAGTGAAATCTCACATAATGATTTAATATAATGATCTAGGAAAAGATATAGTTGTGAATAATCCCTATTGGGCGAAAATTCTTCATTTTACAATTATTGCTCATTTATTGCTTTTTTTTAGTAAAATAATCAAACCTATCAAATGCAAGTGTTTGATGTTCTCTTTCAAGAGAAGGCAAACTGCACTCTGCACGCACAGAACTCAGGAAAACCATGCAATGCTGTGAGAATATAGCCAAAGGTAATCTTTTCCTCCTCTGCTGAATGAGGGTGCCATTAAAATAAAGTTTTCAACCTTTGCTTGACCTTGGGCAAATATAGTGGCTCTCTCTACCCCTATTTCATTTACGTGCAGCTGCACACTTGCCTACGTCTAAAAGGAATGCACCTGTATGCATCAATGTAGAACAAATCGCCAGTTTTTCTTCTTAATCAGGCATACAATACCCATCTCAACTCATGTTTAAAAGATTAGCAGTAAAACTGTATTGCTGCATACATATCTATTTTTCCCCCTGAATTAACCAAACCTTTATTCTTTTTACCCAGGGTTTTGTCTTGATACTACTTGTAGCACATAGGAATCTCCCCCTTAACTAAGTCAGAATGGTCAGTGTGATGTGGCAGCCATGTGCTGATTTTTTTAAAAGCACATTTGAGAGAATCACTTCAAAATACAGTGTTTCTTTTTATGCAAATGTGGACATTATACCATTGTGTAGTCAGAAAAAGTAAAATATATGAAAGATAATGGGGGTGGGGGAAACTATAGTAGTTTGTTATGTGTGTTTTCAGGATTATCTTTGGAGAGTTTATTTTTGTGCAGGCATATTGAATACAGATGTAAAGTTCATGGTGGAATCATTTTCAGAAAATTTGTCTTAATTTTTCTTAAAGACTGTAGTGAGATTTTCAGAACTTTCCCCAGAGGCTTGGCATACGATATGATGAAAATGTAACAAGTCTGGTTTTCATTTATTCTTTTTAAAGTTTGTGTGTGTTCATAAAAATAAAAATACCAAATTAGTCACTAATGCAATCAAAGTACTCCGAACAAATTTAATATGCACAGAGAGTGCCTTTTGCCTACTCTGCCTCAAAACTGTACCTCAACACCAGCCTGGAAGGTCATCCACAGGAGTGAGACTATAATTCAGTCTCTAGTGTGTATTCAGTCCTTAGCCCTCAGATTGACAAATGTACCATTATCTCAATTTGAGAGCTGGTGGTTTTTGAGATGCAAACATCTGCCCACTGGGAATTGGTCCGTTTACAGATATGCCACAACAGCTAACAAATTCCGGTCACTACCAGCCTCATCTAGGTTTGACTGCCACATGGAAATGGCTCATTTCCCATCACCTGAGACATCCCAAAAACTCTCATGTTCAGATATAGCCAGAGGTCAGTCAAACACCAGACACCTTCATGTCAATACTACTTTCTTTCGCGACCGGTTTGCCTACAATTAATCTAATGCATCAGCTGTCTTCGGTCAGTAGAGCAGTTGTGTGCTATTCCTACAGACAGATATATCCAATACTGACTGGTTGAATGTAACTCCATCCCCGAATCAGGAAATGCAAACCATACTGTGAGACTTTTTATACAAGCAATCATAATTAGCCAGTGTAACTCAAATTTAAAGTACAGAATACTCACAGGGAACTATTCACAATCAATCCACAGAATTATTTTTTAAAGAAAATTTGAGGAAATTGAAATCTACTTGTGGAAATTAAGTAAATTATATGCTGCTAATTATTCAGTGAGCTCAAACTTAATGGAATGACATCATTCCATACCACTTTTAGCAAAAAATAAGCTTACAGATTTTGGCTGCTTAAAGGTTCCAGTCAGAATTTTTTCTGATACCACCTACCCACCTTATTTACATCCACTCTGATAACTATCGTGCAATTTAGTAGTAGGTAGCAATTTCTGGCTCAGTATAAAACTATTTAGAAATGTAACAGGGAAACTGAAAGATGTAGTAAAATATACTAATACAGGGGGTTAAGTTAATTCACTCCCTTATCTTCTTGTTACATATTGACATATTTCAGGCAATTCAAAAAATCTATGTTGTCTTCCCTATGTGCATATCAGATTATAGACAATGAAAGCAATTTAACAGGTTTTTTACATGCTACAATGTAGTAAAATCTGAGGATCCAATTCTTTACTTGCTTTAGCTGCAGAATATTCTACTTTTGTTTGCAAGTGAACACAGATGTTTTCTATTTATTTTGAAAGATTAAAAATTGATACATATCTAGACATGAGTGTCATCACCGGCATACTATGCTTTCCTCTGATTTTGAGGCACTTCTCCAATCCTTCCCATCTAGATCAGAATCCCAGACACCACATCTGTGACACCGAGCTTTATGAATAGCTGGGCACAAGACACAGTGGTTTGCCTGTACAAGGTCCCATATAGAGAGCCTTTTCTTTTTGTATGGATTTTATGGACATTTTAGTTATTTTTATGAGTGAGAAATAAAGCTATTTTTAAAATGAGCTCTCTGAGAATGCCTGCAATCCTCACTGTCTGTCTTGTTCTTTTTACATATTTCCATTGAAAGCATTTTTACTCATGCTTTTTGTAGTTTAGATGCTGTATTGATAAGGCTGTTGACATGTTTCACTAACTTACTGTAGGTTCCTATTTTGTGGCCAGTACTAAGGAATTAAGAGGTGATTCTGGAATGAGATCACAATTTTATCTACAACAAAGAATGAACACCTCTTCATTCCCACACCAGGACTTGAGCTCACAGGACCAAACATTCAAGTGAGGTCCTACATAGCTCCAGCATGGTAGTCTCGTCAAGTAATTGGTTGTCTAAACATCCAATGCCAGAGCAATTTTTGGAGACAGACTCCTGAACTTTGCACTCAAAGGAGGATGTGTCAGGGACTAGTTGATGAGCAACAGAGTCACCGACCTTCTACCCCAAAGTATGGTTGATAAGGCAACAGTGTTGATGGAATATGCTTCTGTAGCATTCTGTCAGGCATTTAAGTTGGTACCACATGGCATTTTGATTAATAAATTGGAAAGAGTTCAGAGAAGAGCCATGAGAGCAATTACAGGAGTGGAAAAAATGCCTTATTGTGATAGATTCAAGGAGCGCAATTTGTTTTGCTTAAAGAGAAGTTTAAGGGGTGATTTGATCACAGTTCATGAGTACCTACATGGAAAACAGAAATTTGATAAGAGAGAGCTCTTCAATCTAACAGATAAAAGATCCAATGGCTGGAGGCTGAAGTTAGACAACTTCCATCTTTTAAGAGGTTATTCCTAGTCCTGAAAGGGTAAACATCTTCTGTGGCAGTGGTGATGCTAAAGTAGAGAGTCTTCTTTGCTGCTTTCCCAATCTTTGACTACTAAGAATTGAGCAAAGTGTATATTGCATGGGAAATTTTGCTTGACTAAGGAATGCAGATTGTGTCCCACTTAACTGCATTCAGTGTTCCATTCTGTCACAGAGTACTAGCTCTAATGTACTTTTTAAGTACTGCTCTGCCTTTGCCTGCTGACCACTTCTGCACTGCCCCAGGCACACACAAGGCCTCACACAGCTCCCAGTGCACAGAGCGACAGTGCCCCCCAGCAATGGCTGTAGAGACGGCTCATGAGACAATCTGCCCTCTGAGGGGAGGGGAGTTCTGGTTGCAGCCGCTGCCTCCAGCAGTCCTGGTACTCAGGAGAATGCAGTTGTGCATGCAGCTGTGCAGAGCTGTGAGGGCGTGGCTCCTTGGTCCCCTTTGTGCATCCATTTAGAGGTTGCACACAATCTGACACATGCTGTTGGTTCCCACGGGACGTTGACATGCTCATTCATACTTGCATCAATTCATACTTGAAATGTATTATAAATATACAGTTACTTATATGTTATATATTACTCACATTTCTCATTTACTTTTGCATGATGCAGAGAGAATGACATAGTGGTCTCAACACCATGCTTGTAATACTATAGGTCCCTCCAGTCCAAATACCACCAGAATCAGCTTGAACCCTGGATCTTCTGAGGTTCTACAAATGGTTCTTTCAGAGGAGACCTTGAAGGCTGTAACCAGCTTGCTCTCAATGGAAAATAAGGATTCCTTGGAATTTTTCAAAATAGCAGGATTTGCCTTGGTGTCTTTGGCCAGAATTTCCCATCTTCCCCTGTGTTGCCTGTCTCACTGCTGCCCTTTTCATACAGAAGGGATTGAAAGCTTCCCCTCTATAAATACACTGTTTGGAAAACAATTTGGAGCTAAGGGTGTAATATTATAATCAAAGCTGGTAACACTGCACATAGCTAAGGTTGTTCAAGCCTTCTCATTATAAGTCCCTATTTTCAGTTGTTTCTAACTTTGCCGGACCCGAACCATGTGGGCTGAAGTTGCCGGTGCTGGGTATTTGCCAAAATCTGAATTTTTTTTTAAAACACAGTTTCTGCTAAAGCCATTGAGTCGTATCTAAGAATGACATTAAGAAAAATACTTTATTTTGCCCGTGGTTGTAAAAAAAAAAAAAAAGTGTTAATGTTTTGTTGAGCAGCTTTAGCACCTCCATGCTTTGGAGCAGGGACTTGACATTTGGTGGGTAGAGCAGAAGTTCCCCTGCATGTCAGGTATGTGGCTTTTTCTGTCCCCATGAAAAGCCACCAAAATTTGGCCAAGTTATGAACCTCCATAAGAGTCTCAGTTAGCCTGTGCTCAGAGGTTTACTAGAGTCTGGCAATTAAAGTTTCCAAATGTTCCATCTATACTGAGCATGCTCCAGCCTGTAGCTGCAGGGCTGAACAGAACTTCCCCAGCAATTACTTCTTCTGGAAGCCAGTGGTTGCTGTGGTGACAGTTCCTGTGCTTGACAACTGACACCACAGTTCCCTCCCTGCTGGTGCCCAGGAAGAAGCACCCAAACTGAAATGCAGAGAGGTGAGAAAGGGTGGGGGGAGATGAGAGATGGGTTCAGGAGCCACTGTGGGGAGGCACACAGAGGAAAGGGGAGGTAGGAGAGTCAGGAGCCTGGGTCAGATCCAGGCAAAGTGATTGTGTCACATCTCTAAGCCTCCTGATCCAGGGCTGGCAGGGGGCCAAACCAGTGCAAATTAGAGCAGCTCTAGAGCTGCTCTAAGTTACAACCTGGAGCAAAGACACCAAGAGGGCCCTTTCAGAGACTGGGAATTGCTGGAGAGCACCAATGCTCTGACCATGTCCCATATATGCATGCCTTTTAAACGGGGTTAAGAAAGGGGTTACAGATCTGTGGCACAGGGCAAGCTACATTGTGAGGATTCCACTATGCCAGGGAATCCTCACCTGGCCACTTAAGCTAGTTTTAAGTCTACTTTTTGGGGCTGGAGCAACGCAGAGGCAATTTAGTGGAGCCCAGGATGGTTCATACAACTGTACAGCTTTATTCCAGTTAAACTGAATAAATAAGGTCAATAAAGTACACATTTATTTATAGTTCTCTCCAGTGAGGAGGGAAGCTGTTAGAAAGGTATGTGGTTAAAGCAGTACTGTATACATTTTTTCCCTTATCAATTTACATTATTCAAACATCTCGTGCATATAAAAAGTGGGGTTTTGTATCAGCGGAATTATATATGGCATTTTGCGGTTCTATACACTCAGGTTAGTACATATTTACATGTAAAATGCACACAGCATTATGCTCGGGCCAAACACTAAAAGAAAACATGCGGTAAATGGTTGCTTTAATAAGTCCTGTTCCATTGAAAGGAAATAAAACCTGAGTATTAATGAGATATAATTATATATTTAAAATCTTTTCCCTTGTGCAGTATACAGAATTAATGCCAGTAAACTCACAAACTGCAACATTCTACTCCATTACATCTGCAATGATTAGAGATAGTTTGAACATCTGGCATATAATCTGTGATAGAAAACAGCATTCTGCACTTTAATGGACGTCTGGAGGCTACACATATCTGATTTTATTTCTTTGCATTAACTCTTTACTAGGAGGAGAAGATTTGATGCCTGAGCACCTTCTCTGTCTTTTGCTGAAGTTCCACTTACCTCTGCTATTTAGCTCTCATCATACATGTTTACTTTTCTTTTAATATCGAAGCTAAAATGGAATCCATCAGATTTATAAGGTGTTATTTGTAAACTAGACAATTGAACAACATTAATGTTTATACGTTAAAAATCTAAGAAACTCAGCCAGTGAAAAAAACGACCATTTCCTACTTTTCAATTAATCAAGAACATTAAAAAGAAGAAACATTCACAGTTCCTTTGTTATGTCAAGACATTCTGAATAGTCTTTCTTAATTTGGTTTCCTTTCATAATCTTGTACATAACTTGCCTGTCCATGCTAAGGTTTTCAATATTTGTACATTTTGATGTATCCTTAGTGCAAATATCCAAGAGCGTCTTTGACTGGCACTGACTTTCATTGAGAAAATTAGATTTCTCTGCTCATATAGGGTGTGTTATGCCCCAAGCTAAACAAGCTAGGTTTTAGCCCTACTGTGTTTTATTCAGAAAAGAAAGACACTTGGCTGAAGAGAGAATAAGACTGACAGTGTTATCTTTTGCCTTATTTATTGAAATATTAGCTAATACCAACTCCTAAAGAAGCCTTGAAATTGGACTCTGGGTAGTAAATGAGACTGATGGAAGTATAGCTTCAGTAGAGATCTGTGTCACTGTTGAAAGGGTTTAGCATTTAAGATTAAGTGAAATAGGAATATTCAGGATGATCATATTTTGGAATGACAGAATATGTGCTTGTATGAAAAATGCTAAGTGTTACACAGAGTTTTGTAATATACTAACTTGTATGTCAGGGACTTACTCAGCTACTATAGTATAATGAAACCTGCGGTTATGAGCAGCTTCTGTGGAGGAGTTTAATAATTAGCCAAAATATAGGTGCAATAAGCAATCTTTAGGACCTGGGACCTTACTGCAATGGTTCACAGGGGCAATTCAAAAGGTTTAATGGGTACATTACTGTACAGAAACACTTAAGCCACACACTGTACATAGAGAACTGTTACAAGAAAGAACTGGGGATAATCATTTAGCATTAAGACTACCTAAGCAGAGATCACGTGCAATACATTAACCTGCTACTGAATTGATTCCTGTGGTTGGTGGAAAACGGAAAACTTCCAGTTGTATGAAAATGAGAACATTGTTCACTTTTCAAGCCAGGTTGTTCCCAGTTCAGTAAAGCTTAGGAAAAATTGGCTTAATTATAGCTGATGGTCTAATACAACATGGGCCATACTTAATGGGAGTCCCACACAATGTATTGGAAGCCAGAAAGTTGTGGGTGACTTCCCATTCTAGTTGTCCTTGACCTAGGCTAGGTCTACACTACCATTCATGTCGGGATAACTTATGTCACTCAGGGGTGTGACTAAACCACGCCACTGAGCCACATAAGTTACACTGAGATAAGCACTGGTGTGGACAGCGCTACACTGGCGGGAGAGCTTCCGCTGCTCATTGGGGTGGATTAATGAAGGCAATGGGAGAGCTCTCCCCTGTCGGCTTACGGCAGCTACACTAGCACCGATGCAAGCACAGCTGCACCATTGCAAGCTCTCTAGTGTAGACTTTGCCCTAGTGAGTCCTTTTATGCACAGGATGGAAATAAAATTAGCAATATATTAGGCAATTTACAAAGAAAGCTTTGGATTTAAAGTGCTAAAGGACACAGATAAGTTGATGCTTATTTGGGAAGCTGCTTACCTGGATCTATTAATAGGAAGGCTGGGTTGTCTGATATCCCAACATTGGGATAACACTGATTTGTCATTAAGTTATTCTCTGTCATTTACACAGGAAGATCAGTTAGCAAGTGTGCGTCCTTAGGGCCCAATCCTGCCCCCACTGAATGAAACAGCTCCCATTAAATGGGAGACTGTTTCAAACTGAGACTTGGTGCAAGCAACTCCACTAAAATCACTGCAGAAAATAAAGATGCAAACTGAAGAATTTAGAGCAGAATCTGGGTATAAATCAGATCTTTCTTTGCCAATGAATTGTACCCCTTAGTTAGAGGCCTGGTTCAGAGGTAGCGTGAGCCTCACCACCCCAGGGGGGCCTTGAAGAGCAATTGTATCTTCCCTACCTGAGCTCCCCAGAGCATGTCTGTGGAAGAGAGGAGGGGACAGGAGATTTCCACAAGCAGCACCATACTTTAATGGTGCAGCAGACTCTTCCTTTTGGTGAGTTCGGTCTGATTCGGAGGCTGGTGCAGAAGGAGGCTGGTGGCCTTGTTATCTCCTGCTCTCTTTGGGGCACTGTGTGACCCTGGGGAGGCACAGAGGATGCAATCCATGAGCTTCAAGAACAGGGACTGCTATTGGCCCTAGACCTGTTGTGGACTGGGGGAAAAAGGGCAATGCTCCAGAGAGAGGAGACAGGTATGGACAATAAGAGCAAGACAATGACCAAAGTTATTAGGCCACAGGTTATTGTGTAATATACTTACAGAATCCTGCCCTGCAGTGATGCAGAATTTGGGTAGAGGACATAAAACGACTCTTCTGCCATACAAGCAGGAGAGCAGAATCCTTCAGTAATGCACAGAAGAATGAAAGGGGACACATTTGGGTAAATATGCTGGCCTGCGCCACCACATTTGTGTTCACTGTTCAGGTGGTTAGCACCTAGTTTGCAGCCAGCTTCAAGTACTGCTCGAAACTGCTCACACAGAATTAGCAAGATTCTGGTGGCTTTCAGATAGTCTGCCCTACAAATGCTACTCCATTGGACGCATGGCCAACCACACTACCTGGGTGTTGCCCTATATTTGAATTCTGCATATGGCCTTTTGTAAATAAGATGTATAACCAGTGGTTTCAGGTTTCAAAGCTAGGAGGGTGGACTGGGCTAAAAACCCTCAATTTTGCTAATAAAAACACATTCTAGAGAGAGAAGGAGTAGTACATTTTTTCCTGGCTTCATTAAACCATCTGTATTAAGAGATTAGTGCCTCTTTACTGGAGCCATAGACCAAAACCTCAATTAAAAAAAGAAAAACATTAATTTGGCCTTGGAGCTCTTAGTTTAAAATCAATCAATACCAAAAATACTGTGATGGCCCCCAAAATAGGTTTGGTTTGTTTATCAAAGAAAAAAATGAAAGAGGAGAAGGAAATGGTTGGAAGCATGGAAGTGCAGCAGGATAGGTGTGAGAGTGGGACAGACAAGCAAAGCATTGGGCCATGTTTATGAGAAATTGTTAACTTTCCTCCCTAACAAAAGGGATGTTATTTTGTTGGTGTGCTTAATAGCAGGAGGAAATTAAAGGTGTAAGAGGTGAGCTGGAGGAGTGGCCCCAAAATGAAGGCATGAAGAAGAGCCAAAATATGAAATAATCAGGCTTTTATAGTTTGTGTGCTGTCACAGTAAAACTAAGTAACAAGTTATCATACTCCACACTGCATCATTTACATTAACCTAGAATTATAAAGTTAGAGCTAATTAATTTACTAGTAAGGATTGAGAAAAACAGGCCAGTCCCTTTAAGCCTAATTTGCCATGATTGTGCGTAACATCCTTTCAGAACTAAGGAATCATTGATCAAGGAATCAGTTAAAGATGCTACTGAAAAAAAGATTTATTGGGGTAGTACATCATTCTACATGTATGGGGGAAAGGGTGAATGCATGGCAGGTGGTGAGCTCATCCTGAAGTCTCCAAATATAGACAGAAGAAAAACCAGAAGATTCAGTTGAAAAGATTCCTCCCACACACACACACTTCTACGCAGAGATTTGGAACTAACAGACCAATTACTTTTCCTCAAATTCTGTAGGCCTTTAAAGATGGAATAACACCCAGTACTTTGATTCCAAAGGGAATAACTCAGCACATGAAGTGTGATGCTACAGGGCAATGCCAACGCCAAAGAGTATTTCAAGTATTTCAGCTAACTGTGCCCAGGGGTGAAAGTGAGCCGGTACGGGCCGGTACTGCGTACCGGTAAGAACCCGCACTGGCCCATACCCAGCCCACATTAAAGCGTTGCCGTGGCAGGGGAAGGGGAAAGGGGCAGCAACGTTAAAGCGCTGCTGTGGCAAAGGACCCTGCAGTGCTTTAACGTTCCTGCCCCTTTTGGCTCTCTGGCTGCCAATGGGTGGGGGGGGGGGGGCAAAGGGAGCAGCTGCCCTGGGGCCGGCGATTTAAAAGGGCCTGGGGCTCTGGACGCTGCTGCCGCTATGGCAGCAATGGCATCCGGAGCCCCAGACCCTTTAAACCAACACAAGAGCCCTGAATGGTGTGGGCCAGCCAGAGTGGAAGGGCTGGTTGGGGGATGCTGACCCGCCCAGCCCCGCCCCTTCCACCCAAGGCCCCGCCCCTTGCAGAGGCCAGAGCCGTCCCGCCCCGTACCGGCAAGTGGCCTCAGTTACTTTTACCCCTGCATGTGCCCCAGGTTAAGAGGCCCTCTGGAACGGCAGTGATCCTCCATGAAACAGAGGGATCATTTCATACTGGGAAAGCACATAAAAGCAGCAGCAAAAAAAACTTCCTTGCACCTGATTCTCAACTTCCTGACACCTTATGCAGCTGTTTATACCTGTGCAAAGTGAGTGGGGAGTGGGTGTAAAATGTTACCAAATCAGAGTATGCCACTTATTCACACCAGTGAGAACGTTTTGCACAGCAGAAAGTGTTGCCAGCTCTCATGATAAAATCAAGAGCCTTGTGATATTTAATGTTTTATGTAAAATCCCAGTCCTGTGGAGTCATGACACCAAAAATCTCAGTTTTGATTTTAAGGGATTAAGTTTCCAGTCCTCATTATTGCAAAGAAAAAACTTGCAAATGTGACCTAAGAGCACCCTAAAGGATCAAAAACCAGAAAGTAAATAAAAAAGCAGCCTGTATTTCTTATTTTAAAATAAACTTGATTTTTAAGCCACTGTTGTGATTTTGGGGGCCTAGTTCATGATTTCTGGATTGGCAATACTGCATAACTCACTACACAAGCTGCAGGCCAGGGGAGAATCAGGCTCTTGGATTTTAAGGTATGAAGCCTTGTGTTATATGAATGTTAAGAGGGCCAAGTTTAGTTAGGAAATCCGAACTCACAGCTACAGAGACTTGGGTTGTGCACAACACCCGCACAAGCAGTTTAAGCAGGGACCATCACACAAAAATGTCATCAGCCCACTTTCTGCAGTCCTTGCATTGGACAGTCTCTCTCCCTGGTGCTGATGGGCTGTCTGCTTCAATATCCTCCCATCCTCTCCCTCAGTTTCCGAACCGATCCAACTCTCCCTCCTTTCATCTAGGGAATCTCCTTCTAATGACTCATGGCACTAACATGCCATTTGCAGCCATCACATTGTTCAGTCTGCTTGTATGTTATATATCTTCTCCCTACCCTGTGTCTTGTAGCTATTTAGATTGTAACATTTGGGGCAATGACAAAGCTCTTACTGTATGTTTATACATTACCTAGCACAATGGCCCCCATTCTCAACTAGCCCTAGGCACTACCATAATACTGAAATCCCCAGCTGAGGCTGAGTGCATGGTGCAAGTCAGGAAGTGGGGGTTAAAAAGGTGGGTGTAAGCCAACTTTGGGCTCCCCTGATCCTGGGCCGGAAGTGTATTGGGCTGCTTCTCTGGCATACATTAGAGTATTTAACCTAGGAGGCATTGCATGCATGGTTACATCTCTTTGCTTTGGGCATGTGAAAAACACAAATGAGCTGACTGGTGGGAAACTTGTTCCTTTATGCACATTAACAAAAGTGTTCCGGGTATAGTGAGGGAAATACCTGAAACCAGGTTAGAAGTACACTTCCAACTCAGAAAAGAATCTTGGTTTTCATTAATACATCTGTAGAAACCAATGGATAAACACATCTTGTTATCTGGCTTCTCAGATAGTAGACACTGGTTCATTAGCTTTAAAGCATATCAACTGGAGAACACTATTTATTCCATATAGAATAATGATCTACTTTCAGGGAATACAATATTGCACACGCAGGAATGAATTCATCCATTATTCACTGCTTAAAGACACACACTTACATAAGGGAGAGAAAGAGAAAAGGATGGAGACACTAAATGAGTCCTACAAAGTAAAGTAAAGCCTAGGAACACATATCCGTAGCTATTACACAGCATACAGTGCAGTAACTACTGTATACATCAAATTAGTTTACATTACATGGATTTGTCACCCTGATGCTGTAGCCATATTTAAGAGATGGAGTAAAGATGCAGGACAAAAGTGTTCAGATCTTCTTTCTGGGTCCTAACATGGGGCTTTCTGGCTAGTGGAAAAACAAACTGTTGTGCTGATCTTAGAAGTATATATCCATTGAGCTAGTTTAGATCTGTGCAGTAGGAGATAATTCCACAGACATGTTAACAGCCCCTTCAGATATACTGTGATGTTAATTGTACCAGCCTGCAATAGCTCTGCAGTGTTAAAGCTATATAGTTGACAATAAAAATATTATAAAAAAGATAGCTACTGCATGTTTAAAGTGTGTCTCAAAATTAAATATCTCAGCCATTAATTTTTCCTCCCAAATTACTAAAAAGCAACAGTCCACACTAAAGACTAACCGCTTGTAAAATTGGATTTTTAAAGATGAAGTCTTTTTTAAGCCTATGCTGGTCCAAAGAAGCATTAGAACAATTCTACTATGGAAAAAAGGCAGTTTAGCTAATTCACACTATAGAAAAAAAGGATTCATTCCAATCACATCAATGTTTCAGACGTGATTTAAAACAGCCAGGATATTAAGCCTCACAAAATATAGTCTACTGGATGATTCAGGACATTGGTAATGAGATATTGATCCTTTCACCGTCAGGTCATAGGTTCAAATTAGCTTAGGCTAGTAGTGAGTTTGGTTGTGCAAATTTAATCATGTTTAAAGTGAAACCCTAGTGTCACTTACTCTGCTCTGGTTTCGCTGGGGCAGGAAAAGGTGGCTTTAGGTTTGATTTTTGCCCAGCTTGGTGGTGGGGTGGTTCCCTGGCACAGATTACAGCCACCTGAAGGCTGCTCTAATTTGCACCCACCGCCATTGGCAACCACGAGCTGTTCTGACGTACAGTACACAGGAACACACTGGCCACATCCCTACATTATTTGCAGGAATAAAGTCGGTGAGGGGGGCGGGAGGGAGAACAGGGGCTATAGGAGCCACCAAGAGCTCTTGCCAGCTAGGCATTCCCAGATACAGAAGGACTCCTCCACTGGCCTAGTGCAGCTTTTCATGGGCAACACACACACAACTAGCTTGATGGACTGAAGAATATGTCCCTTACATTTTCAGAAACTCGTAGGGTGGGGAGTAGAAGGAGGCTTTGACTGTCTCCTTCCCTCTTCACTCAGGGGAAGAGATCCCACTGCCCGTTAGGTCTTGTAGGCCTGACATTATATGAAAAAGAGTTTTAAAGGATGCCTCACATCAACCAGGACTGATACACACCAGCACCTGGCCAGTGGGCTGAGCAAGCAGCAATAGTGTGCAATGCAAAGCACAGCAACAAAGTGCCCCTAACATTCTCATTTTCACTATGCTGGAGCCCAGGAGGCCCAAATTCTGGATGCTTGTCTCACCAAGTACAAAGGCAGTTTGGAAAGGGAGGAAATTTTGGCACTGCTGCTATGCCAAAAGCTATTTAGTGTTTCTTTGCAATTTCAGTGGAAACATGAATTTGCACGTCACCAGCACTGTACATTTTTATACTGTTATATGAGAAACGTGTATGTCATCTGCTACAAGACCTAATGTGAACTGATTTGGTGGTTTCAGTACCACTTCCACTGCACAAGACTATATAGCAAGAGTCACCACCATAATTGACTGGCATTAGTTTGAACCCCTATAATTTACATGGTACCATAAAGGTGCACAATTTTCACCGCAGTCTCAGCTGAGAGACTAAAGAATTGATTTTGCTACTCCACCACAACTGCTCAGATCAGAATTGACACTTTGGTGATGCAGATGCTGTACCTGTTCTAGGATATAAAAGAGAATTTCATGACAGTAAGTGTGTCACCTTTCAGGAGTACTGCTCCTGACTCACAGTTGGAAGCCTGTGATAAAAGATAATCACAAGTGTACAGGGGAAGGAGATGTGCAGAATTAGTTACCTGTGTGCCTATGGGATATTTCTGGACACTAAGAGGATAGAATGACACATTATTGTGCTTCATTTCTCGCCTACCAGGCTGTCAAGGTTCCTCCCCCACTCTGAACTCTAGGGTACAGATGTGGGGACCTGCATGAAAAACCTCCTAAGCTTATCTTTACCAGCTTAGGTCAAAAACTTCCCCAAGGTACAAAATATTCCACCCGTTGTCCTTGGACTGGCCGCTACCACCACCAAACTAATACTGGTTACTGGGGAAGAGCTGTTTGGACGCGTCCTTCCCCCCAAAATACTTCCCAAAACCTTGCACCCCACTTCCTGGGCAAGGTTTGGTAAAAAGCCTCACCAATTTGCCTAGGTGACTACAGACCCAGACCCTTGGATCTTAAGAACAATGGAAAAGCATTCAGTTTCTTACAAGAAGACTTTTAATAAAAATAGAAATAGAAATGAAGAAATCCCCCCTGTAAAATCAGGATGGTAGATACCTTACAGGGTAATTAGATTCAAAAACATAGAGAACCCCTCTAGGCAAAACCTTAAGTTACAAAAAAGATACACAGACAGAAATAGTTATTCTATTCAGCACAATTCTTTTCTCAGCCATTTAAAGAAATCATAATCTAACACATACCTAGCTAGATTACTTACTAAAAGTTCTAAGACTCCATTCCTGGTCTATCCCCGACAAAGACCAGCATAGAGACAGACACAGACCCTTTATTTCTCTCCCTCCTCCCAGCTTTTGAAAGTATCTTGTCTCCTCATTGGTCATTTTGGTCAGGTGCCAGCGAGGTTACCTTTAGCTTCTTAACCCTTTACAGGTGAGAGGAGCTTTCCCCTGGCCAGGAGGGATTTCAAAGGGGTTTACCCTTCCCTTTATATTTATGACACAGGCCATACATGTACAGTACAAGTGTCCGTGGTTTCTTCCTATACACTCACAGTTAAAATCCCCAGGGTTCAACAATATACACAAGGTGTATGAATTGACCTTTGTGTAATTAAGCTAATGTGAACAGTGATTTAAAAACTAAGCCAATACAATCATCACTGTGACACTCAAAGTAGGAAGCTAGTAACTGCAGTGTCATCTCTCTGTAGTTGGCTACTACACTGGGAAATGGGGAGACAGCATCTTACTGGAAGTGGAAATAAAAACTATTGCTAGTAGATAGATCATGGTGTTTTTTGCTCTTTTCTGGATCATGGCTATTTCTTACATGCTCACTAAGAGCTCTAAAAGTAGTTTGTTACTTAAAATATTGATGTATGCAACTAAATGCAAAGTCCAAAGTTATATTGGATCATGCTTTGGTATATTCAAGTAATCACTGCTATTAGCTATGAAAGAGATGCATTACATTAGTCAGTTGTAGTCTGTCCTTTTGCCAGTGCAAGCATGCTTCCCCAAGCACTGCATCCAGTCTAAATTGAAATGACTCCAGTGAGGGAGCTCCCACCAGGTCCCTTGGGAGCCTATTACACAGCCTGATAGGCTTACTGTTAGAAATGGGACGAAACAAAAAAAAAAATCCTACTAGTTATACACCCTTGGACTGACCCTTCTCTGGATTTTGCATCAATAACACTTTTACCCAAATTGACATTGGGCCTTACTGCTGACATAGTTTTCCCTGCTTCCAGAGCAGGGGAAAACCCACCACGGCTGCTAACACTGTAAACATGAACATGAACAACAGCTCAGCTAAAACCTAGACTTCCCTAGCCTCCTCTAGGTTCATCATGCCTGTCCTGAGCTCAGCAGCCCACAGCACCCCCTGAAGGATTTTGCTCCTACCTTTCACTGGCAAGTATATCCATTCTTCTCCCCCCGGAAGGTAAGAAGAGTCTTTCTGTGCAGAGCCATTCAAACTACCCTCCTGTTCCTTTGAAGTCTCTTCTTGAACTCAGCAAACACACTGTACTCAGCCTACTCTTTACATCTTCCAGCAAGCTTGGATCTGAGTCACATGGTCCTATCATGTGACACTCCCCCCACTTATGCCTTTCACCTGAGGAGGTGGGCTAACCCAAGTCCCTTAAAGGGCCAGCCCACTGTGTGACAGCATCCTTCATAAACTTGCAGACTCAGCATCACCGTATCCCTCCTTTGGCTGAGCTACATACATTTGGTTGTTTTAATATTTCCTCCTTAATTCTATTTGTTCTTCTCTGTTTCTTTATATCTTGCTGATAGTGAAATGCCCAGAATTGTGCACAGTATTCTAGGTAGAGTCTTATCTGTTCTATTAAAAGAGGAACTATTCCCCCCGTATCAAAATGGCATGTTTCTGCCAGCCCTAAAGAGCACTGGAGTTTATTGTCTAAACTACCAGCCAGCATTTGAAGGTCATCTCCAGTTTCCTGGGTGCTAGCACACCTATATTCTTTTTTAACATAATGGTTTCCCATCTTTCTCCATTTCACTGCATATCTGCATGTTAAGTAGTTTTCCCTAGATGCATTAACTTGCATTTGTATAGGCTGAATTTATTTTTAATTCCTGTCCATTTTTCTAACCTCCCTTGGTTCCTTTGTATTATTTCTCTGTCCTCTGTGGTGTTTGCAACCCCTCCTAATTTACTATCATCTGCAAATTTAATTACCGTGCTATTTAGCTCTTCTTTCAGATCATGAATAAAAATGTTAAATAAAACTATGCCTTCATCAGATAATAATGCTTATGAAGTAGCTCCAAAGAGGTGAGTCTGTGGTAACACAGTAGGATGGAAGCTCATCAAAAATTTCTGGTTGCATTGTTCAGCATTTGCCCAATTGATATGAGCAGATGCAATGAAAACAAAAAATAACTTTATAGCTTCAAACCTAAATTATATTTATCTACAGCAGTGGTCATCAATAGGCAGACTGCAGGCCAAATCAAGACCGCCAGATGCTTCTGAATGGACCCTGAACTTTTTATTTACTTATTATTATTGTTATTTTTTATTATTATTATTATTTTCTCTGGAGTCTGGACCTTGACCAAGAAATTTGGACCTTGACAAAAAATGATTGACTACCCCAGTCTACATGGTACATACACACAGGGCTGGTGTCACATCACAGTGAGTACTGAGTCACACTATGGTGTCTATTCTAAATGAAAAAAATGTCAAATGTAGATACATGGTAAAATTCTCAAAAGTACCTAAGTCCCATTTTCAAAAGAGCATAGGAATTTAAGTGTATTGAAAATTTTACCAATCATGATTGCAGGTAACTCAGTCAGTAGCTACTATGTTTTAGCAGAGCATATTGTATATATTTGTCATTTAATAATAATTCATAAATAGGGCTCGAGTCTATAAAATGTTGTGCGTCTCCTGGGAGGTATTGACCATCCTCAGCTCCTTTTGACATCAGCAGGATCTGAGCATGCTCAGCAGCTTGTAAGATCATGCCCATAGTTGTGATGAAGATATGTACAATATTTTTGTGCTTGTAGGAAACTGTATGAATTTAATTTATTTCTCTAGAGAATGTAGGTAAAGTAAAATCATCTTTCTCTGTCAGTGCTTTCCAACCCTTCTTTTCCTAGCCAATGAGGAGATGAATGTGAAAAACAAACTTGCATACAAAACCAGAGCAAGAAGTAGAAAGTGTTCCAATGACCAGATGAACAAGTTCCAAGGCTTTGTCCCAGTTTTTTGTTCCAAGATATGTTCGGTTTATAGCAAAAGTCATTATCTGGTAAACTTTGACATTAATGTGTGCACAAAGAAAAGTCTTATTGTGATGTGGGAAAGAGGACTCAAGACTACTAGATGAACTTTTAGATAATTACTAGTTAACAGTAATGGAAACTTCCACAGCATGGTGAGATTTTGTTTGATTTCAAATTGCTCTAAAATAACATCTTCCTTTCTTTCTATGCTAGTGATTAACATGTTGGTTGCTACTAAAAAAACAACTGAGCGAGCACCACACCACTGTGTTTGATTTTACTGTGTTTGATTTTGGTATTTTTGGTCTCTCCTGTGCATAGGATAGGAAACATTGAGGTAAATTCAAGTACTTCAGAACTATAAAACTTGAGAATAATTTGTTTCTTCTTCAGTTATAAAATTAGAGATTATAGAAGGTGTCATAAATATAAAGGGAAGGGTAAACCCCTTTAAAATCCCTCCTAGCCAGAGGAAAACTCCTCTCACCTGTAAAGGGTTAAGAAGCTAAAGGTAACCTCGCTGGCACCTGACCAAAATGACCAATGAGGAGACAAGATACTTTCAAAAGCTGGGAGGAGGGAGAAAAACAAAGGGTCTTGGTATGCTGCTTTGCTGGGGACACAACAGGAATGGAGTCTTAGAACTTTTAGTAAGTAATCTAGCTAGGTATGCGTTAGATTATGATTTCTTTAAATGGCTGAGAAAAGAATTGTGCTGAATAGAATAACTATTTCTGTCTGTGTATCTTTTTTGTAACTTAAGGGTTTGCCTAGAGGGGTTCTCTATGTTTTGAATCTAATTACCCTGTAAGGTATCTACCATCCTGATTTTACAGAGGTGATTTCTTTACTTCTATTTACTTCTATTTCTATTAAAAGTCTTCTTGTAAGAAAACTGAATGCTTTTTCATTGTTCTCAGATCCAAGGGTCTGGGTCTGTAGTCGACTTGGCAAATTGGTGAGGCTTTTTACCAAACCTTGCCCAGGAAGTGGGGTGCAAGGTTTTGGGAAGTATTTTGGGGGGAAAGACGTTTCCAAACAGCTCTTCCCCAGTAACCAGTATTTGTTTGATGGTGGTAGCGGCCAATCCAAGGACAAGGGGTGGAATATTTTGTACCTTGGGGAAGTTTTGACGTAAGCTGGTAAAGATAAGCTTAGGGAGGTTTTTCATGCAGGTCCCCACATCTGTACCCTAGCGTTCAGAGTGGGGGAGGAACCTTGACAGAAGGTTAAGGAAGATCCTGAAGTCTCCTTTTCCCTTTCTTCTCTTGTTTCTTTACCTCTCATCTTTATCACTTTGTCCCTTCTTTCCATTACCCTGATCCTACTCTGTTCTTTATAGTCCTATACAGCACCCATCATCATGATATCCAAGTGTCTACCCTAGCTCCTTTTCTTTAACCTATGACAGACCCAAACCCCTAGCCTCCAAAAAGGCTCCTTACCCTTGGTGATCTTCTGACAGTGAGGAGGCAGTCTCTAGTCTCACAGATGCTCCACTGGACTGTGATTGGATGTTCTGTTCAATTCTTTGAAGCTTGTCAGTAGTTCTTCTGCTGGACTCTCATAGATACATGGATAACTTCCATTAAAGCTAATAATAGTCAGAAATTTCTTGAGTGTTGATTTGGCAACTGTTTCTGCCCCCATCTGAGTACAATAGGTGTTTATCACCTTAACTTAAGTGGGGGGAGGATTAGGCTCTAAATGCCAGAGATTATAACACCAGAAGGCCTGTGCCTGTTCTCATTGATGCCACTGGGATTTTAATGGTCTTGACTTCAGTGGAAGCAGAGTCTGGCTGAAAAGAATTAAAAAGCCAACAAATATTATGATTTTTAAAGTTTATTGAAAATTAACAAATAATTTAAAATAGACTCATAGACTTTAAGGCCAGAAAGGACCAGCATGACCACTGAGTCTGATCTCCTGCACATCGCAAGCCACAGACCCTCACCCACTTATCCCTGTAATAGACCAATAACCTCTGTCTCAGTTACTGAAGTCCTCAAATCATGATTATGTCACAACATAATAGGTAATATTCTCCTTTTGATTATGCCAGGGCAACCCATTGAAGTCTGAGAGGAGAAAGTGAGAGAAGAATATGGCTCAGGGATGATAATACATTTCTCCGTTGAGAAAATATGCAGCACTTTGGGGAAAACATAATACAAATGTTAAGAGTCAATGATTCAGGAGATTGAAATATTTCTCCTATAGGGCCTGCTTCCAAGTCCAATGATGCTAGTGGAAATTGAAATTCTCCAAGTGACTTCAATGGGCATTGGAAAAAGCCCCTATTGAATCCAGGTCATAACACATTACCACAGGGTCCTGGCATAAATAAGCAGCATAATAAAGACTAAAACTAGCATAATTCAGGAAATACAGTTTTTGCCTTCCGTAGTGCAGACAGGATGGCCAACACATCTTATGGGAGATTTTTAACAAAAGAGCTATTTCTTCTGTTGGCATGAATATTACAATTTTTCTTTATTATTCCTTGTGTTTCACGCATCATAATATGAATTACTCAGAAGACTCACACAACACCTTTCCATAATAAACACCAATGGTAATAATGGAAAATAAACAACCCAGTGGCATAACTGTAAGAGAAGCATTATATCCCTTGTTGAAACATCTCTCAAAATGTGCAGTACGCATTTTTATGTATATATCTTTTTCAACTGGAGGTTTTTTCTCATGTTATTAATATTGTGCCTGATTTGCCAGCACACTCCTTCAGTTTTCTTCTTTTCATGTGACATCTCCATTACTGGGGGTTTGCAACCATAGTAGCCCATTCTGTACCATCCTCTGCTATTCTGCAGCCCAGCATCTCCTACAATTCTGGATGTCTGGCCTGACCCCTTAAGGAGACAGATCAACGTTTTGGTACCACCTACTTTGGTCTGCTCCTGTTTGCTTCTCCTCCCTTGTACTTCCTTCCTGTGCTCTCTTACCAGTCTCCTTGCTAATTAGCTCATTAGCTGCCCAGCTCCAATCTGATCTGGTAATCAGGAACTCCTATCCTTAATCAGGCCCTCCCCACAGGCCTAACCGGTTAAACAGCAACCAGGTTGCTGCTTCCCAAGGATCTGTCACAAGGGATCTGGCTTGGCAGACACGGGGTGCCTGAATCAGGAGGTTTTTCAGTCTCACCCTTCAGACATTTGGCCTACTTTCACCTGAACTATTCATCAATAATACGAATGAAAGAGGCCTAAATACTTCACCAGGGCGACAGACCCTCCAGATTGATGGGACAGATGCCTTATTGCACGGTTGGCTGCAAAACCTACTCTGTGTTTCCACCCTTTCTTCTACTGGGGAAGGCAAGCCAGAAAATAAAATGAGAACCGGTGAGGGTAATACTGATAACCCCACATTGAGTGAGGAGACCTTGGTTTTCAGATCTAACAGAGCTGAAACTGGAGACTCTGCTCCAGTTTTCCTGGAGGCTGAATATTCTCTCACCGTGTCCTCTTCTTCATCAGGACCCGGATCACTAACACCTTGGTTATTGAGAGGGAAGCACTAGAAGGCTGGGTCTATCCTCCAGAGTCATTAAGACGTTGCTTTATTCTAGGAGAGTACCACTACTAAAGGTGTACTCTTCCTGCCTCTGGTCCAGATGCAGCCACTGGTGCCAAGTACACAGTGGAAATCCCAGAAATCCAGGAATTTCAACCATTTTGGATTTTCTCCAAGAAGGCATAGACAGAGATCTTCAGCTCAGTACCATTGTATGTCACGAGTCCATTCTTAGCAGCGTGCTATTTGCTGGATCCTCGGGTTCCTTGGCTGACAAAACTCAGGTAGCCAGATTGCTTTGAGCAGTCCAGTTAGCCAGACTGGCAGTCAGGGTGTAGCACTGTCTTTCATTCTGGTGCCTCCTGCTGACAGTCACTCCACTGCTGCGGTGGTCTCCCTTCTCATAACTCAGCCTTCCAGCCACTCTTTCTGGGGTATCAGAAAGCCAAACATCAAACAGTCCAATGTCCTCCCAAGAGGGCCTTTGGTCCCAACTCTGGACTCATGCCACCTTGAGAGTGTGATGGGGGAACCCGGGCCTTCCCACTACAATGAGTCCCAGGGACCCTGTAGCCAGAAGCCAAGGTCAGCACAGCCCCATTCCTTGTAGCTGTTTTCCTGGCTCCTTCCTACCCAGCCTTTTTCAGGCCTTCTTCCCCACAGCTTCTCTAGGATGACCCTTTTTCAGGGCTAGGACTCTTAGGGCTGGGCCCTCTCGTGGGTTTTCTCATCACCACCTCCTATTACCAGAGAGTGACTGCAGACTCTCTCTCTCCCTGCAGGCCTTCTGCTCTCTATTTCCTGGCTTTATAATTACCACCCAGCCCTTCCTCAGTGATTCATCCCTCCCTCGTGATCAATTAAATCTAGCTCTATCTCTTTTACAGGTATGTTAATTGGCTTCTTAGGCCCACATTAACTCATTGAGAGCGGGTATATGGGGTATGCACCCCCGCATAGGGACCTGCCACTAGTGTTCAGGATCTTAACAAGCCATGCCTTTGAGCTTTTGACATCAGTGTCAGCATTTTACTTATCCATTAAGATCTGTTTAACAGTGATCATGTCAGCCAGCTGACTGTTAAACTGGAAGCCTTCTCCATACACGAGCCTCACTGCATGTTTCACAAGGACAAGGTAGCAGTCAGGACACCAGAATCCTTTCTTCCTTAGATAAATTTCTTCTTCCACACATCTTACCAAGAGGTTGTGCTTCCTTTGGTCTGTCCAAAAGCATCCAACTGAAAAGATGTGGCACACCTTAGAGGTCAGAAAAATCTTGAAAATTTATTTCAAGAGTACAGAATCCATGAGAAGACTGGACTCCCTATTCATATCCTTTCATCCAAAATGCCAGGGACTGAGAGCTTCCAAGTCTTCCATTACTTAGACTAAGTATTGTGGAAACCTACAAAGCATTAGAGGTTCCTGTTCCAGAAGGGATCAAGACGCACTTCACGAGATCCTTCGCAACCTCATGCAAGTTTATTCACTTTGGAAATTTGCAATGTGGCCACTTGGTCTACAGGTAACACCTTCATTACGCACTCTAAGGTGGATTGCTACAGATAATTATGAAAATTCAATTGAGAATTTACCAGTAAACTAGCCTAGATTAAATTATGCTTTAAGTCAACAGGAATAAAAAGACTCAGTTTTGTGAATCTGTAAGTACTATACTAGATAATAATGGTCTAGATAATACTTAACTCTGCCTTGAGTGCAGGGGACTGGACTAGATGACTTATCAAGGTCCCTTCCCTGCAATTCTATGACTTTCTGTCCTCTGCAAAGATCTCCTTTGGCGGGAGAGTGATAGAAACGGTGGCACAGAAATAATGTAGCCCTTTGAGTGAGTCTACAAAAAGAGGAAGTACTGCCTTCTCTTTCTTCCTACCAGACTTTTTCATAAATTGCCTTATACCTGTTCACTCCTCACTGCAGCCCAGACATCCAGAACTGTGGGAGATGCTGGGCTGCAGAATGGAAAATGTCTTACTGATAATTTCCTTTCTGCTAGCAGCATCTCTCACATTTCTACCCAGCCTAGATGGCTCGTGAGCCAAAGGTCAGATGTTAAGTGAGATCATTACCATATACCCATCTTTCTTGGTCTAATGTGCATAGCCATTTCATTACCTCCAGAGCATTTGTTAATACTAATGTTATGCAAGTTTTACAGGTTTGGATTAACTCTTCTGGACACAAGTGGGAGCAGAGGGGGCATGGCCAGAGTGTGTGGTGGCAAAACATTGATCCATTTCTGTAAGCTGCAGAGTGGAGGGGAGTAGCATGGACATCCAGGATTCTGGAAAGTGCTGCTAAAAGAAGGGAAATTATTGGTAAGAAATTTTCCACTCTCGTTGTGGATGAATAGTCCTTTTGATCCATCCAGGATACTACATAATCTATCCAAGTTCTTCAGTTTTACAGATGTGTAACTATTGATTTGAATGGAATTACACTACTATAAAACTGTAATAATGCAGTGATTCATCACATTCCAGGGCTAAGATTTTCAAACATATGAGCCTAAAGTTAGATTCCTCAATCTATATTTAGAATCCTGAATAAATGACCTGATTTTTCAAAAGTGCTGAGCGCCCATTGATTTAAGTTTACTGCTCTACACTTCAGGCCACTTTTTTAGGAATTTTAATATGGTTATTGGGGCCAAAATTAGGTTATTTTAAAAAAAATGCCTTTAACTTTATATTTATGAGAAATATACATATTTGAATCTCTTTAAAATTTAGAAAGAAATATATTTAAATTCATTTAAATTTATTTTCAAAGCTGTCTTATTTAGCAACATTTCTAAACATTAAATTTACCTCCTACCGCATCTATTCAGATGTACCTCATTGACTACCACTGTCTGCACAAGAAACAAAGCTTCTGTAATCTATTTCTGCAGGAATAATTGCTGTGTAACAAACAGAAGACAACCCTTTATTACTTTGTTTCCAGTCTTCTTCCCATTTTGAGAAACTGTAGATGAAGCAAGAATTAATGAGCATGAACACTTAGAGTATTTTTCATTGATTTTCTTGTGATATTGGAGGTGGAGGTTCTCAAAAAAGTTTGCAAATAATGTGGTGTAACAGAAAGTTAATATTATTTTCAGGTCATCAGAATGCTAAGCAAAGAATAAATAAAGGATTTTTTCCCTTTCCTCTGCCTGCCCCCTCCTCCCCCCCACCATCTAACAAAAAACAAACAAAAAAACAGTAAGAAAAATTTCTTAGCCTTTCAAAACCCTGGACCAGATTCTCACTTGGTGAAAATCAGTGAATTCCCATTTGATTTACACTAGCTAAAAAGCTAGTCCTCTATTTGAACGTGCTGTGGCGTTAGCTTTCTCTGCCAGTGTTCAGCATCATTCCACATGATTCTATGGAATTCTAATATAAATTCTGGTCATAAACAAAGAAAAAACAGATGGACAGAGAATATGATGAACAATTTGTGTCTGTACACATTTTTTCTCCTCTGTTAGCACCATTGAAATGCATGATTTTTTTTTATCTTTAGACTTCAGTTTTGCATTTCTCTTCATCTTGGTTTCTAGATACATTGTAAAAATCTTTTCAAAATATTAAGGAAATTACATCTAAGTCTCACTTTTAATCATGTGTTCCATGATTGTAAATGTTCCTTCATACATCAAATGTGTTGCTTCCCACCAGGTAAACTACATCTTATTTTACCATGTCTGTCTTTGCACAACATTTAGTTCGCAGGCATAAATAACAGTGTGTTATATAAATAATTACATGCATGAAAGGTTGTAAAACACTGAAGATGTATTTGTACTTTTACTTACGAGAACATTTTAAAATGATTGTCTTGTTCAATGTGTGGGTTTTTTGTGTGTTGAATGGGGTACACACGCAGAACATTTTCCGAAGTTTTTTTTTTCCCTTTCCTTCAGGTCACACTAGCATTATAGTTAGCAAATTGATAAGGTTCCACTGTTAAGCTTTATTACTTGTGACATGAGCCTATGACACTTTATAAAAAGAAGTAATCCAGAACAATCTCTAGGTAATTAACACCTAGATAAACAAACATAAATTTCTATATTGCATTTATTTGGACTACCACTCAAATATGCGTGAACCATGCTTTTTTAATTAAAAGATAAATCTATGTGACACTTAGCCTCAAACTTAATTATTCAGCATAGTATAATAAAAAATAGAGCCCATTAAATGTGTCTTGCTCTGTATTTCTGTATTAACAGCAAACCAGTTCACTCTGGGATCATTTAAATTTTCTACCTCCTCTTTTCCTATGATTTCCCTGTTCGTTGAGACTCTTTAAAAAAAAAACAAACAAAAAAACCAAAATACGTTTAGCAACACCAACAGGTGAGGAGCTGCAGAACTCTTCACAATCCCTTTGTTTAGTGCTCAGCTGGATTACACTTTTAATATTACATTACACTATAGTTTTACCTTCCCCTTGCCCACCGCCCAACCTTCCCCATGGAAACATACTTCCACTTTGGTAGATCATGCCAAGCAGTGATACGCAGAAATGAAAAACACAATACTTAAGAATAATTTCACTGGGATCGTGCTTACAATACACAAGGTGAGATTTTTATAATATACTGTTACAATACAGATGTTAAACAGATAAGGGAAATATTCAATTCCCAAATTACAATAGATGAAGGGGTTATAGTCCTTATAAAAGTTTCAACAAGAAACATTGTCTTAAAGCTGAGAGCAGCTTTCTGATGTTAGGTAGAAAGATTCTTGTCAAAACATTCACCATCTGCGTATGAAGGCTGCTGATCAGCTGGGCTAACAAAAAATCGTTACAAATTGCCTTTTTTTGAGACAACAGTATTTAACTCTTTCAGACATTCTGTTTCCCGTGGAACAGCTTGGCTGGTGTTGCCATGTTTTGTGGTACAAGGCCTCATGGTGGTTCTTTTCCATGGTTCCTAAAGAATATGTGAACCATTTAATCATAGGATTCTATTATGCATATTGGATAATAAAGGAGATTGTGTTTGTGAACATTTCCATCGAGGTGCAGAGAAACTGTTTCTGTTCAATATATCAGGATCCACATTTTCATTAAACGTCTGTTGAACCTGAAAGAAGGCTTGGAAATCTTTGGAGGAAAAAAATGGTTTGTTTTCCCTGGCTCCTGGATACAGTGACCTCTTGATATGACAGCACCCCTGGAGCAAGGCAGAGTAGAATTCATATACTGAAGCAAACAGATCCTGCCTTTGCATTTTTACATACTATACTTCCCAGATAAGATAGTGGGTTACATCAGGAAAGGTTGTGAGAAACCCAAAAACATATATTAGTCATTTTGATGAACTTCTTGAATTTGAACCCAAATTTGATCTACTATAAATGCAGTTTTTCCTAATTACATGTAGCTGTTCATTTTTCTCTTAAATGGTACTAGTCACATGATTTGTCATGGTAATATTTGCATTCCGCCCATTAAACTGAAAAGTCAATTCCTAGATGTAACTTTCAACAACTGATTAACTCTGAATTTTCTCATTGCTAGTCTTCTGTTCTTAACACCGCTAGGTAATTTTGTAAATTAGCTCTACTGGACTCACACGCACAAGGATTGGAGAATCAGCTCAGCTCAGCTCCAGTATGACATTATTAGCAGAGTGTGAGTGGTTTCATCTAATTCTGTTAAAATTTCCCATTGTTGTTTCCTTCTCAGTTTTCCTGTGCAAGGCTCCCCTCTCCCCCTACTTTCTGCACTTTAGAAGTATTTAGTCTGCTTTGGTGCATCCATTTATTGATACGAGTTAATTATTGTTACTCTTTTCAATGAGTGTCAGTCAAGAACTTCAGATCCTTTAATGTAGTTGCTTCCAAGTATGAAAATCAAACATATACAGGAAGAATAATGATGCATCCGGTAGAATATGAGGGCTCTTGCACTTGCAAATTTCTTTAAAATGTAGGCAATTTTCTTTACATGCACCATTACAATAAACCTCACAATTTTCTAAAGCCAAGTATATGATCTATACAAACAAATGTGTTTTTAACATGAAACATGACTATATACATTACAGTATATGATACACACTTTAAACACTTTAAAATCAATGCTTGATAGACCCCAAGGCTTTTTCTGTAGTACATAATTAGTATTATATAAAACAATTATTACTACATGCTAAAACAGATTTCCACAGTCTTTCAATTAGTCACAATATATAATATATCTATATCTATATACTGTTTATAGATTTGTTCTGATTAATAAGTGGACTGAGCACACACACCCAGCATAGTACACTCCAGTAACTGCCTAACAACAGTGAATTTACTGACATTATTTTTTAATATCTGACAAAGCTGCAGAAAGTAATGTTTTAAGTGTTCCTAATAAACATATGCAAGTAGGAAAACTTTTTTCAGAGGTAGAGGTTTTATTGCGTAAAACACTGGATAAAACTGTACTGCTTCAAAGACAATTTTTATTCTAACAGCAGAAAGAAAACAGTCATTGCTGAAAAAACAACTTTTAATACTTCTATACCAGAATAAAGTTCTGTCAACTGATGTATTATAATAATAAATAATGACCAAGAATAAACTTTAAATACAAAGTTTTCTAATTGTTACAAGCATAGCAACAAAATCCTCTACTCTATTATTCTCAGATTTCCTCCAAGATAGAAATTTTTCTTTGTGTAGGAATGTAGACAGTATTATGACCAGTATCACAGACTACAGAAGTTACAGAGAAAAAACTTGACATGTTTAGATATGAGAAGCATGATGATATTCAGAAACTGACAATGCATCACTGCTGCTGTCACTTGTTTGTATTACAAGTTACAAATGTTCTGGAAAAAAGGTCTATGTCAGAGGGGAAAATAGGGACAGTAGCACCGGACCAAATGGAATCAACACACACATCACAAAGAACGGGAGATGTTTCCAGTGTCACAAACAGAATTATTGCCTGTCGTATCTGAAAATGCTCAGAAGACACAAAAGAATACTGAAAGAGCTCAAAAAGTGCAAGAAATGGAATGTGGGCTTTTTTGTTTTTTGTTTTTTTTTTTGTTTTGTTTTGATGTTTTTTTTTTTTTTGCTAAGATATTGAAGGCGGCGCAAACACACAAAAGCAAGCGACTGACACAGTCACCAAACACAGTAGTGCAGTTAAAATCCTAAAGCTTACTACAGTCAGAAAGTTTTCAATAACATTTCAATCCTTTATCTAGGATCATAGAAACAGTTGCATTAAGTTTATCAACTCGATTTAAGTAAGGCAGTGAGAACTATTCTAGAAAAACAAGAAAAGCAGCTTGCTCTGTGCCAGATGGGTCCAAGTTACACAGTGACCTCATTTAAACTGAAACTTCAGTTGGATGACATCCTTTCCGACAGCATATGCAAACCGTATTCCTTATTAGCCTGAGATTTTTTTTTTCCAGTCTCAGGGTAGCGCTAAGAATTTTATTTACATTGATTGCAGTTTAGTATTTTTTGTAAACTGCTTTAGGCAGAGCTGAAGTTTTAAGGCCCTGGGGTTTTACTCTGTGCTCCCAGCCTGCAAAGAAATATTGACTTTTTTTTTTTTTTAAAGTCTGGATGATTTTGTTTTAGAAGAAGTTAATACTTCTCTACTATCATAATAACCAGATAAACAGCACCGATTTTGCTTCTATCAAAGGAAGTACATTAAAAGGCTAATTTTTTATGCCATTCAAGCAGATTTAAGAATAAACCATTACCTATTATTCTTACTTTTTGTTTTTATTGTGTGTTTCATTGTAGTCTCTCAAAAGCTTCCTATATGGCAAAGAACTTAATAAATTTGGAGGATCCAATCAGTAGAAAAGCTAAAATCTTCAAAAATATAGAACACATTTGTTTTACAAAAACAAAGAAATATTAGCAAAAACACTTTTCTTCATTAGAGACAAAGAGCAGGATGTTTGGATTCATATTTTAGGTCAAGCTACTTTATAAGAGCTTTCTCCAGAAGAAACTCCTGCACTATGTCTGTAACACTTATAAAACCTAACAAATGAAAACTAACCATGACTGGGGAATCCTTCATTCAAGTAAAAAAAGAAAGAAAAGAAAAGAAAGAAAAAGAAATCAACCCGCTAGTTAATAATATTCTGTTTCTCACCAGCACCTTCTACAGATAAGGTTGACTAGTTTCACTAAACAATGTTTTTTATATATTGTACTTCTACTTTTACAGCAACCTATTTCTTCATCAACAAGAAAGAAAAGAATAAAAGAATTTCCCTCAATACTGAAAGTTGATCTAAAAAAAAAATGGAATTACACAACCAATCTGCAATCACACATTGGTCTTCAGATTCTTTCTAACCATTGATTCATTTGGCTGTATATTAAAAAAAAAACAAAAATGTAATATCACAATCCTTTCCAATATAGGTCAGTACTGACCCCAGCTTACGGGCCGTCTAAGATTTCTCCTATAGTGCAGTTGCAACACCACTTGAATTGATTTTCTCTGCAATGACAGCTCCAGTCAGACTGGCACCATGGCAGTCTACCAACACATCTCATTACTATGCTAGGCAAATGACAGCAGCTGGTGTCATATTATAAAGGTGTTTTCAACAATGAAAACACAGCCCCTCAATCTTCAAGGCAACACTAAATCATTTAGACGGTATCATTTTTCTGTTAAGAGCATTATTTTTGGACAAAGACCACTTTGAAGTTTGAAATCGCTCTGCTTTTTAAATAACTAATGACCTCCCAACATTTTAAAATCACTTTATTATCCCACCTACATTGTTTGGAAGTACTTGTTGCCAGGTAACAGTTTAGCAGCCATTTTCAAGGGCTGGGAATTATTTTTTTCTTTTTGTAATATATACGTATATATATATATTTAAATGTTTTAAACATCCTGTACACCACTGGGAATTTGTACACAATTCTTTTTCTTGGAATGCAGTTATCAAACTCTTACCCAAATGCAACCTAAGAACTGTGTAAAATAATATTGCAATATACAGATTGATTTGTTCAGCTGCATTACTCTTGGGCCTTGCTGCCCTCCTCTGTTAGCTCTGCTGAGCTCCCAGGTTTGACAGCTGCAGGTTCCTCTAAATTCCCAGAAGCCTCAGAGTCAACTCTGGAGCGCTTGAACCTGCGATCTGGATACTGGCTGTTGTCAAAAGGCATGCGATGGACACAAAGAACATGGGTCTTCAGATTTCCCTTCTGAGAGGCACTGTATGGGCAGTATCTGCACTGGAAAGGCCTGTGACCTGCGTGACAGACAAAAGTCTGGTTAGTTTTTCTCATATTTACATTTTCACTGCAAGCCAGTTCTTTGCAAAGTGTAACAAAGAAATACTGCTATAAGGAAGTGCTGCATGCATTGAGCAACAATAAGAAATTCATAGTTCTTTTGTTGAGTTCTATTCATACAAACTGTATTTTTAAAAATTCTTTTTCTGGGACATTAAAGAAAACTAAGCCATCCCCTCTCACTTAGTTAACATAATTGTTAAGCATTCGCTCTGTGATCCAGTCTGAACACTTGCAAATAAAGTTAACCATATAATAGATTCTTTTATATTTGTTGATTATCTAGAGCAATGCACGATGACAATGTGCAGACCACACTCTAATAAACATATTTTGTCTTTGAGTGGGTTTCTGAGGATAACATTGTATGTTTCATGTTATGTACATGGAGTTGTTATGTTGTTTTGTGTTTTTCTGGATGGATAGCAATAATGGATTGAGATAAGCAAGGCCTCAAGCCTACAAATACTTACACATATGTGTAACTTTACTGCAGTGGGACTACTCGTGAGTAATGTTATGCAGGTGCATGAGTGTTTGCTGGATGGAGGCTCAAAACTATAGCTAACTTAAAAATAAAATATCCAGTCTAGATTAGAAAAGGAATGTTACTGCACAGAACCTGATGTATGCTTGTGTATGAAATAGTGACTAAAAAAAAAAGGCATGAATGAAACACAGCTCTTTTTTAGTCAGTCTTGCAATGTGCTTTATATTATTTTTCATATTATTGTGACTTTGAATCTTGGTGCTGTATCTGGTATTGGAGGTTATGTTTCAGCAATCACATTTCAACCTATGCTGGGAAGTTGTTGATGTGTTTTACTGGAACTTTATGAGCTTTGTCTCTCAAATTAACTTAAACCAGGACCATCTGAGGTCAAATGCGCTTAGCTTGCTTTAATTTGCTCAAATAAATGAATAAATAAATGTGCCAGACCATCTACATAAATCCAGGACAAGTGAAAAACAATATCCAATATCCACATTAGAAGAGCACTTTTCCCCCTCTCCTGTTTCTAGACGACATACTACATAGGACGCAGAAGGAGGAGGAGGAAAGTACTGTAGGTGTGAAAGCATTGCAGTGCACACTGTGTGGGAAGAGGCCAAGAGTGCCTAACTCGATAAATGTCACAGGCAGGTGAGCTGTGGCCAATCATCATTCAGGTGTTATCAGGTTAGTTTTACATAGGTAAATGGAAGATGGGTAGCCTGGTCAGATGTTATTCCCATTAGAGAAAGAGGTCTGAAGTGACACCGGGGTTACACTGGTGATGTTCTGGATGGTGGGTTGTCAGGAAAACTCACTCCCTGTGAGAGATGTCATCAGTTGAACTAGAGTGCTTGGACCCCTAAAACAACCCACTATTTTTAATGGAAAAAGTGGGAATTAGCACCTGAAGACTGAGTCCACACAGAAGATTCTAGCTGCTCCTCAGGAGGAGGGAAGTGTTGTGCCCAGAACACAGCCCCGTGGGCATGTTTCCTCAAGCGAGGGTACGACATTTGTGCATGGAGGAGATGCCTGCCCATCATCAATGAACTGATGTCAGTTGTGTTAGGACAGGGTCCTGCTCCAGAATACAAAATATTTACACTGGCCTAAATGGATCCATAGGACACAGTAAATTGGTTTCTACCTAAGTCTCAGACTTGAAGCACTGAAGGTTCTTCTGCTCCTCAGACAGGGCAGGTGAAGGGAAATTTTCCAGACAAGGTACTCAGGGAAAAGAGATGAAACCCAGAAATTATTAGTCTTAACAAGGGCAAATCTCCAAGGAAAATTTAATCTTGGGAAAAGTAATAGGGAACATAGTGAACACAATTAGGAATGGTAGTTATAGAAATAGGAATGGTCAGGAATTTCACAGAGGAATTTCAGCAGGAGGACTAGAAACAGTGGTCAAGGAAGAGATTACAAGACCTATTCAATGCATTTCAGGATCAGTCCCTTAAATCCAAAGGCGTATACGTTCATAACTGCACTCACAACATGTTTGAAAGTATCAGTTATATTCTTCCACAATCCACTTTTGTGCACAGAAAATGGGTAAAAAACTGAATGGGTATAAAGAAGGAGATTTCACTGAAAATATGATTTGCATAGTTTTGGAAATTCTAAGCTAGATTGCAAAACTCAGAAGAAAGGTCCAATAAAATCATTCCATTTCACAATTATCCCTTCAATTCATAGAAGGAAACATCGCACCTTGGAAAGGGACCTCAGTAATAATGTATGAGTTTGGTCTATTTTATCCTGGCTAGGATGTTTGTAGTTTTGATTTTAAAAATGTCTTTATTTGTTCATCTGGTGGTTTATGCTGAGGATCACAGTACATGTATTTTAAACTGAAGGCAGAATCTATACTGAAAATCCTGGAACCGTCATTTGCTGATAATAAGTAATATGTTGATTGATTGATATATATATATATATATATATATATATAACACACACACAGTGCTTTTCATCTCAGGATCTCAAAGCATATAGAGACGTAGGTAAGTATTATTACTCTCTGCTAAAGATGAGGAAACTAATTTACAGAGAGATTAAGTGACTTGCCCAAGGTCACATGGGAAGTCCTTTGCAGTCAAGAATCAAATGCATATTTCCTGACACCGAGTTCCTTGATATCACCATAAGATTACACTATGTGCCTGTTGTCAGATTCCTTTATGGAAATGATGTCATCCTATCTGATTAAAAGGACCACTGGAATTTATATACTGACAAAATGTTTGTCACAAAATGCATGTAAAACAAATTCTTCCTATAGTGAATAAATTAGCCATTACTGCATTTTAGTGAATTTATATTTTAGGATATATAGTAGCTGTAAATACAAGTGAAAACATCAGTATAACGAAGTCTTTATATATTATTAAAGCTAATTTGCTATAAACAGTCTAGTCTCTGCAAAGGTTTCATATAAGAACACTTAAAATTGCGTGGACTAATACTGTCATAATGGGGGCCCCATCCAAAACCCATTAAAGTCAACGAGAGTCTTTAAATTGTCTTCAGTGGGCTTTGGGTCAGACCAATGTATAACAGTGTTACCGGTTTCTTTACCTGCTGTTTAGAGAAGCTTACCTTTCTTTCCCCTAACATACTTTTATTCATCCATCCCTTACATTTTAACTGATTTAAAGCATTGCAAACAGATACCAAATTATATTTCTGCAAGCTTCAGTTTGTATATTACAAACATACACAAAAAAAGTATGTTAAATGAACATTATTAAGGTTGCAAAGTCAAGCAGTCAAAAAGTTGGGAAATGCCAGAATTAGTGTTGCCTTTGCAACCTTCATTCAGGCCCCTTGCATGTCTGCATTACAATACAGTCTTTAACAACATGATCACATACTATTTTTTCCACAGGAACTCTGCCTCAGTCAGTGCACTGAAGGGATGGTGCTCACTTAATAAGCAGCTATTCAATATTTTGTTTTATCTTCACTGCTCAATGTCCAGCCCTAGGCCTCTTTCGTGGCACACTTTTCAAACCCTGCTCTGAAGACTGAATTATTAATTTTCTTCATGGTGCTCATCACTACAGTATCTGAGTGTATCACAAATATGAATGAATCAACACCCCTGTGAGGTGAGGGAGTGGTCATATTCTCATTTTACAGATGGGGAATTGAGGCACAAAGAGATTAAGGTCAAAAATATCAACTAATTTTGGGTGCCCAATTTGAGACACCTAGGACCTGACTTTTCAGGGTGCTTAGCTTTATATAGCGTTTCACATGTTCAAAGAACAGCTTCCTTTGACTTCAGAGTGTGTAGCACTTCTGCAGACCAGACCCCAATGTCTCTCATCAGGCACCCAATTAGCAACAACTTGTTGAGAAAACTGCTTTAAGTGACTTGCCTAGAATGGCACAGGAGTTCTGTGGCACAGGCAGGGATAGAAACTAGTTCCTCCAAGGCAACAATCAACTGCCTTAACCATGAGATCTCCTCCTGCAATCCCCAGCCTCATTCACTATATACCTTCCAACTTCTGCAACAAATGAGGCCGGAGTCCTATAGACAACAGCCTCCTATTCATCCCTGATTCATCCCCAAAGCAGCTCCAGCCTGTGCACTGAATGAGGCAGGGGTCCTGTGGAAAAAATTGTATGTGATCATGTAATTAAAGACTGTATCATAATGCATATGCACACGATTGTAAAAGCAACCTTAATTCTGGCATTTCATAACTTTTTAGTGTTTGACTTTGCAACCCTAATAAATCCCTTTATTTTAAAAAGCAAAATAAATTAAAAAAACCCAGAAATTCTATCATGTAGCATCGTGAAGCAACACCATTAGAGTTGGACACTTTAGATCCACCACACAGACCTCTGCCACTTAAGCTAACAGAATAACTGACAGCAGTAGTAGGTTGACACCCTCTGTGTGGACCAGCATTTAGAGAGGGATGGACACCTTGACAGCAGGTTTCTTAGATATTTTTTGACCTCAGAGGAATGGTGAGACTCAGGAATCTTACGTTCCAGTTCAGGCTCTGAAATGGAGTGTGATATAATGGGATTCTTCTGCTCATTCCCTTTCTTCATGACCCTTTCTGCTCTGCCCCTCCAACTTGTCCCTTGTCCTAGTGCTCTCTTCCCTACTTCTCGTTCCTCATCCCAGCTCTATTTCTTCATCTAGCCAGTCCCAGTCTCCACACAGCAGGCTTCTCATCCCATTCTTCTTAGCCAGCAAATCCTAGTCTCACCCTTCCTGACTCACCATCCCTGTCCCAGTTTCCCCTATCCTAGTCCCAGGCTCAGTTCTTCCTGATTCTGAGTCCTTATCAATCTATCTCCACTCCCCTTTCACCTCTTTACTTCTCATCCCACTGGTTCTCAATCCCAGTCTCCTTGCCCAATGAGTGCTAGTCTCCCCCTCTGGCTCCTCATCCAACTTTCGTCCCCTCACACTGGCTCAGTCCCCCACCGCATTTCATTCCCTGGCCCCAGTATCCTTGCCCAACCAGTTGCAGTCCACCTTTTTCAGATCCTAATCTCAACTTCCTTGCCTAACTAGTCACAATCCCCTCTGGATCCCAGTCCCAGTCTCCTTGCCCAGATAGTCCCAGTCTCCCTCCAATTCAATTCCCAGTTGCTTCCACCAGCTTCCAGTCCTGGTTTCTGCCCCTTCTGTCCCACAGGCTCCTTGTTCCAGTCTACTTCCCCCTCTAACCCTACCACGGGTCTGACTTTGGTTCCATTCTGGGTGGGAGCATGCCCAGTGTGGCCAGAATCTTTTGTAGAACTTAACAGCTGAAAACTAAGAAGTCTCTGCTGAGCATGTGCAAATCATGATTTTTAAAAGGCGTAGAACATTGTCAAATTAGGGCAGATTTACACAGGATGGCAAAAGGCATGCCCCTGATACAAAGGCCACCCACTGCCAAATTTCAAATCCCAGCTCCAAAGCAAGGCGGGTCCCAGAGCTTTTCAAAAAAAAAGGTCACCACTTTTTTTTTTTAACCCTGGCAAAACAATTTATTTTCCTTAGCCTTGCTCTCAGAAATGGCTGAACTGGTTTGGTTGAAATTTTCCAAAATATTCCACCTGAAGCAGACACCTAGAATGGAGGAATTCAGCCCAAATGGTTAAAGGCTTGGCATGGTATAAGCAACTGCAAACAGGGTCTTATAATAGGAAGTATAGGCAGCATTAATAACAAACAACACACTAGCCCTGCCTACAAAATGTGATGTCATTTATCAGTTCTTTGGGGGTATTATCATAAGTACTGATGATTAAAAATAGTAATACCAATTCATACACTGATCCATTAAAGTAATATTTAAACAAAGAATTCACAAAGCATGGAGAAAAACAGCCCTTAATATTTGTAAAAAAACCTCATTCCATCCAGTATTACAAAAGGTTCAAAACTGTGCAATTGTACATGAGGAACATAATTTATTAATTCAACAAATTTAACAAATAAGACCATATAAAATACACCTAAATGGATTCTGTTCAATGTTGTCTTTTTTTCTATTGCTTACTTTTTGAGGCCATCAAAATTTCACATCACTGCCATATGAAAAGTAAGTACACAATAAGTTAATTTGTATTGTCACAATACAGTACAACTGTGGTAAAGAGCACATTCATTTTTAATCCAGTATGAATAATATATAAATATGTATACAGAGTGAGGGTCAAAGGAAAGCAAGAGGAACATTGTTTACAGCAGAAGAAGTACAAAAAACAGAGATTATTCTTACTTGCAAAGATAACAATATCTGCAATTTGCTTGTAACTAAGGGACACAGGAAAATGCCCATTTCTCTTGGATAACCCATCCATTAATTACAGCTCAAAACTTGTTGTGGGCAGCAGGTTCTTAAAATAACCCTTCCTAGATAAGTTGGCAATAAATTTATAATGTTTTATCTAGTGGTGGTTGGTGGGTTCTTTCTTTGCAAGTTATAGGTCATATATATTCTACCTTCTATATATCTTCCCATAAAATTATTTGAAAGCCCTTTAAGAAAAAGAACCCTGCCTGATGGTTCAGAAGATAATATGTAATGCATTGTGTTGCAGTGTGGGAGAATCGGGTTAGAGGCAGGTCAGCATGGAGAGCAAATTATGGAGTATCCTTCTGAGATATGAAGGGAGGAGTGGGGGGACACTTTATTGCTTACATCTCAAACAACCTGGCGGTAGAGTAGCACACTACATTGTTTGCACTTCAGTGACTGAAGACCTTTCAACATTGTGAACTGAGAGCAGAGATTGTAAAGCGATGGAGCTACAAAAGAAAAACAGGAAGGATCGACTATAATAGGAGTAATGGTGTCTGGAAGCAGTTGTGGAAGATGCAGAGTGCCCTGAGAGGTGATGAGTACCCTCAGAACCCACTGAGGCCAATGGGAGTTGACAGCACTCAGAACCTTGTAGGTCCAAGCCTAGAAGTGGAGAAAGCACTAAGGCCAAGATGCTCAAAGGTATTTAGGTGTCTAACTCCCATTGAAATTGATTTCAATGAGAGTTAGGCATCTAAATACCTTGAGGATTTGGGCATAGGACTCAGACTTGAGCTGTCCCAGTTTGTGTCTCTGCCCTGGGAAGAATACAGAGCTTGGACAGGATGAACATTCTGGTCTTGAAAAAGAACTAGCAAATATAAAGAAAAAAATCCAACCCTTTAGATTCTTCTGCCTTTTAAACAAATATGTTGCTTTGTTAATTTAGGTTTTGAGAAAAAAAAAGTTTGTTTCGTTTTGTTTCAAATGTATGATCTGATATGTTGCTTTGTGACATGTCATGTCAGCCTACATCAGTCACATCGTGTTAGGTTTCATAACATGGCATGACTGATGCAGCCCAACATGGTGCCTCAATGGAATGGAATTTGAAAATGCAGGTTCTGAGAAAGGCACAGATCTCAAAGTAGGTTTTTATGACCATATAGGGGCAACAATGTCTACAGCTGGAACTGAGGGTTTGTTAGTGGGTTGTTAGGAATTCAAATGTTTGCCAAACCCATTTTCCATTGGTATAGCTTTAAAAATCAACCTGTGCCAAGGTCGCACATAAAAACCTCAATGTCAGTATAGCGTCATCAGGTTACTGACTGTACTCTGTACACCGCTGATCGTTGCTAATTTACCAACTTCAATATGGATCTATTATTTAAGATTCACACAAACAGGAGAGTGAGAGAAAAGAGATGAATGCTGAAGTATTTTTCATAGAAAAAAAATAATTTACATGGTGAAGCTGCATTTATTCTCCACTCCTAAAAATATTTGATTGGCATCCAAATTTTAGAAAATTTTCCACAAAGAAAGGTCTTATTTTGTGGTATTACAGGCACATATGTAAGGGTTTGTATTAAAATGTTAACATGGGCATTGGATTAGTCACATGGATAAGCCCAGGAATTTATTCCAAATTGTTAAAAGAGTACTAACAGCACCAGAATCATGGCTTTCTCCCAAAGCAACAACAAATCAGTAATTTGAAAGAAAAATGCCAATAATACATCATACACACAAGCCGTCTGTTGTTCCCACTACACTACTTTTTATTATATTGCATATGTATACATATATACACACACGGAGAGAGAGACAACTGCATACACACCATTTTACTTAGAAACATAGAGAAAAGGATGAAGAGCAATAAAATGATGAATGGAAAACAAATGCTGTGCAATGTACTATAAATTATAATTAAATCCTGAGAAAAATGATTACTAGATATGACATTTGTTCTCTTAAAATGCAAAAATGACAATGCTCATATGACAGAATGCTCTGAATGTTTCTCGTTAGGTGGTCGATGGTTCTGAAACATTGTAAGATTATTACCATGTGATATGGTAAGTTAATTTCAAGTTTCTTCCTTACTGTAAGTACATGCTTTTTGTTGCAACTTGACAATAAGTCCTGTCACCTCTTACAGATGACCACCTTATTAGGTCACTTTAAGTTTTTTGAGTCAGGACAATGGAAGACATGGAATGCTCTTTTTGTATTTGTAAAGTCTACTTTAATTTTCCTCCTGGAGAAGAAGAAGGATGATCCAGTTATTAGGATACTAAGACTTCAGAGACCTGTGTTCAATTCCCTGCTCTGCCACAGATTTCTGAGTGACCTTGGCCAAGTTGCTTACTTTCTCTGTGCCTCAGTTCCGTATTTGTGAAATGGGGATAACAGCACTGCCCTACCTCACAATAGTGTTGTGAGGCTATCTATTAAAAAGTGTGGGACACTCAGAAACTCTGCTAATGGAGTACCCATGGCTGGATCTCAAAAGGGAATTGTTGAAATGGACAGGACCATAATTTGCTCTTGTTTGATGTTAATATAGTTGGATTTCCAACTGGAAATGTGCTCTACATTGCTAGGAGCAAATAAAGGAACCTACTGATTCCCATTTAGGTACAGTTAGAATTTCAAGTGAGAGGTAGCAAGCACTAGTAGAGGCATATAGAGAAATGTTTTTAATGTTCAGAAGCATATTTGACCAGATGCCAAGAAAACACACCAAGGAAATAAACAACCTTAGAACATGCTTCTGACCACCCCAATATAGGTTCTTCTTGCCACCAACTTAAAAATCATTTCTACCAAGAACAGCTGCTTTTAAAACTTTGTTTCCCATGAAAATCCATATCAGAGATAGAATTGTGATTTAAATGAACCCATGGGCATTTGCCATCAGAAGGAACAATTCCAAGATGGTGGCCATACGCTTTCTGCCTGACAGGACAACCTTTCTGAATGATTCCCTGGCAATCCCTGTGACCATCAGCTTGGAGATAATTGTGTAATGCATCTTCATGGCTCTCACAGTTTGGTGTCTCAGGAGAACTAAATGCCAGCTACCATTTTAAGGTGACAGCAATGTGGTATGCAAACAAAAATTTGAAAAGGGAAAAATATTGTCATTTAAAAATTGGCTACTACTCTTGTGCATTCCATTTTTTTTACCCACAAATATTCATAAAGATTTTTACTATTCAGAGCAAACATCCTAAATACGGTCTGTATTACCCAATAGACCAAAATGGCTCTAAAGCAGCCATTCCAATTGTGTGCATAATAATATGGATGGAAAAAAGCTGAATACATGTATTTGTCCAATAGACAATAATGGCTCTGACTGAGCCATTCTACTTTATTGGTCTCACACTATGCATTTATAAAACTCCCCGAATACCAGATAGATTAGAATTGCTCCAGTCAGATTGATACTTGCAATAAAAGTTTTCCAAAATTTCTGAATATACATTTAACCACACACAGGCCCTGGAACAACTCAAGAAATGTTGTTATTTACCCAGATCTTTTGGGTAAATAACAACATTCCATGAAATGATTTTTCATTTATTAAATTACAACAAAGAAATTAAATTTAAAAACCCTAAATGTAATGTTGAACAGACAAGCTTTTTAAATTAAAAGAACTGTCTGATATTCTAAACAATTGACAGAATACAAGCGTAGACAAAGAAGTACAAACAAATGAATTCTTAGAAATGATTGGAAAAGTTTTCACCTGTCATTACTGGACCTCAGGATTCTGTGCTTTACCTGCACACTTGATGACATCTCATACACTACTCAAGCTGAATTTCCTGTGTTACTATAGGGCTTGATTCTGCAAACACTCCTAAGAACAGCCAGCGAGACTACCAGTGGTGGGAGGCACACTAAGGACATGATTCAGACAGTGTTTAACCATGTGCTTAAGTCTCACTGATGTGCTTAAGCACTCCCCTGAGGAAAGATGCTTTCCAGGTTTGGAGCCTAAGCCTGGTAGTATAGATCTGCATGCATACAGAGTGCAGAATAGCCTTAGTGTCAGGTTAGCAACTACTGAAGGATCTCCCCTGCATAGGGAAATGTTTCATATGACCCCAAGATTTGGGGAAGGGCACAAAGAGCACCTTTCTGTCACTTCCTCACTTGTGCTGGAGCTAAGAAAATGGCCCAATGGGCCTACTCACTTTAGTACTCAAGTGCATAAAAATGTATAGCCTCAAGCTCTTAAAGATGGTAAAGATGTCATTGGTTGTAGCAGGGGAAACAAGCAAAGTAAGAAAACAAAATTCATTACTCGTTTTTAAATGTATTTGTAACGTGAAAATCTACACGATGGACCAAATTATACTCTCAAGTACCTACTTGGATCCCTCAAAATCCAAATGAAGGTGCAGTCTATTCATGATTTGGAATCGTAAACAGAGTTTAGTACTTCTGAATAAGCATTTCAGTTCACTATTTAATAATATTAAAGGTATAATATAAGCCTAAAGAAGCCAGGAAAGTGCTAATGTTAATGCTGAATTCCTTTAATTGCAACATTAAAAGAAATAAGCTATGTTACAAAAATGGAATTTAAAGCAACAATTCAATGTGTATCTTAGCTCAATGATTCTCAGGCAGGGGTCTGGGGCCCCTGGAGGGCTGCGAGCAGGTTTCAGGGGGGCCGCCAAACAGGGCCAGTGTTAGACTTGCTGGGGCCCCGGGTAAAAAGCTGAAGCCTCACAGCGTGGGGGTTCATTTAAAATACATTTAAAAACGAGTAAGCCCAAGGCTCCCAGGCCTGCCACCTGAGAAACTTAGCTGAGCAACTTAGCTTTGTGGGGAACCCTGTGGCATGGGGTCCCAGTCAGTTGCCCTTCTGGCTACCCCCAGGGGTGAAAGTAAGGCGGTATGGGCTGGTACGATGTACCGGTTAAAAGTGGCTGCTGGTACCGGCCTGTACAACTGACTTTAAAGTGCTGCCGTGGCAAAGGACCCTGCTTAAAGTGCTGCCGTTAATGTGGTTGCCCGTTTCTCCCCCGCCCCGGGACTGCTGATGGGGGGGGAGGCAAAAGGAGCAGCTGCCTCAGCACCCACAATTTAAAAGGGCCTAGGGCTCCGGCCGCCAATGCTGCTTCCGCAGCAGCGGCCGGAGCCCCGGACCCTTTAAATCGCCGCTGGAGCCCTAGGCGGTGCGGCCCAGGCAGTGCAGATGGGCTGGCTGGGGGGTGCTGACCCCAGCCCTGCTCCTTCCGCCCACGGCCCCGCCCCTTCAGGGGTGTGGGGGAAGCCGGCCCCTGCGCCAGTAAGAGTTCAATTTTAATTTCAACTGTGGCTACCCCCTAATTCTGGCTCTGGCTTTTATATTCAGAAAAACAGTTGTTGTGACACTGGTGGGCCATGGAGACCAAAAGAAGAAAATCGAAGTAAAAAACTCCGTATGTAAAACAGCCAAAAGTAAATCATAACAATGTAAGAACGGCCATACTAGGTCAGACCAATGGTCCATCTAGCCCAGTATCCAGATGCTTCAGAGGGAATGAACAGAACAGGGCAATTATTGAGTGATCCCTCCACTTTGGTCCAGTCCCAGCATCTGGAAGTCAGAGGCTTAATAAATGGGGTTGCATCCCTGACCATCTTGGTTTATAGCCACTGATGGACCTATCCTCCATAAACTTATCTAATTCTTTTTTGAACGCAGTTTAGAATTTTGGCCTTCACAACATCCCCTGGCAATGTAGAAGTACTTCCTTTTGATTGTTATAAACCTGCTGTCTATTAATTTCAAATCAGTATCAGACAGAAGCTAACCTTCATGTGGATGTAAAATCACTCTTAATAAACAGAAACAATTAGCAAATTCTATCATTTTCTTTCATATTTATGCTTTCAAATCATTAATCAAATCAGTCATCAAATCATGAGAAGAAACATCTCTAATTTTACCATTTTACCTTCATTAACATGTTATCTATTGATGATGGTGATAAAAATATAAATATTTATTATATGAAAATGGATGCACTAAGATAGAGGAGTTTGTATACTGTGTTGAGTAATCTAAATCCCAGAAATAGCTAGATTAAATTGCCCATGGTTAAATGCAGACTGTATTTCATATTTGTTGAAAAGATCACCTGATTATAAAAAATATTTTTTTCACAGAGTAAGTTTTTTTAAAACAGGAATGTCTGATTTAGGAATAGAAACAGATACAAAACCATCTCTTGTGGAAGCAACACCACACATTCTCCCTAAATAATTACTCGGGACTTCATAAAACAAAGGCTTAAGTATTTTAAATTGCCTGCCAAATTCTCTATATATCTGGTGTAATGCAACATTGTTGTGCACAATAGCATACCATTTTGTTTTTGACACAACAGTGTGAGTTAAGAGCAAAATGCCCGAGAGCACCCCAAATGAAGTTAGTGGGAATTATGTCATTCGCTGAGCCTGGAATGTCAGCCATAATTCTGATTGTCCAATGCTTTGGTAGATTTAATTAAATTTAAATAGATTTTCAAATTTATTCATTTTGGTTTATATACACAAATAGATCAAAGAGTTCTTATTAAGGGTACTAGGTGGTAAGCTATCCTGGACAATATTTAGAAAGGTAACTATTGTGAAAATTTATAATTCACACAGTGGCCAGGCAAAAAATATAAACTTTCATTCCTCCCCCATGTCACCACTCTCACAATAATTTTCTCTTTCACCAAAGGCCGGAAGGAATAGATGGGCAATTCACTGTCCCTAAAGATCTGTAGGTTCTGGCTAATTCAGAAAAAGGGTGGGAGTGAATTCCAAAGTCAAGGATAGATTATACATTGCTAACACATCCCCTTTCCTTCTATCACTCTGGTTTGAGTGTCTGGGCAAATTGCAGCTAAGGAAGTATGGCCAAGGAGAGATGTGGTCTCAGAGGTAGATACCATTTTGTTCTTTAATATAAATAACTGATCAATACAGAGTTTTTCTAAATACTGTACCTTGCGTGATACAAGCTTACATAGTACACTCCTACCCCTTCTGTGTGTAAAGACATGAATCAACTCATTTTTAACCCAATCTATTCTTTTACTTGTTCTACCACTTCTTTTACATTTCATCTACTAATCATATCACTGGTATTAAGTTCTGAGGAAACACACTTCTCAGCTATTAAACTCTTAACCAAACTATCTCAAGTTCTCCTGCTAGGTCTTTCATGAGAATTTTCAACCTCCTGCTCCCTCAAGTGCTTTCAGTAGCCCAATACACTTTTAATCTTTCAAGGGATATTTAGCTTTGAGCATGAAGCACTACGTTCAGTTAAGTGAGGGTTTCCAGGATAAACCCTGCACTTTGGGGATATGGGACTGTAGAAACAGAGATTACAGAATTACAGAAGTTACTACTGGAAAAGGCCTAATCAGTGATCTTGTTTTCCTGCCAGTATATTCTTATATCCTATGTTCGGTCTAGTTTTAATATCTGAAGCAATGAAGATATTCCCCCTGGGAAATTATTCCAGTATAACATGTTAAATATCACTGTTACATTTCCCCTAATATTCAGCTCTTCTTCTTAGTTCAGTTTCACCCATTACTGCTAATTGAACACCCCTCTGCTTTAGACCACCCTAACAATTATCTCCCTTTTATTTACACCTCTTAAACAATTGAGCAAAGTCAGTTCATATCCCCTGAGCATCTGGTGCTGTAACACATGAGCATATGAGTAACTTTTTTCCTGTAAGTAGTCCTACAGACCTCAGTAAACCTGATCATTCACATACATAAGTCTTTGAGTCCTAAATCTTGTATCATTATTTCATCAACATGTCCTTGCAATTACAAATGGGTAGAACAACCCAAAACTAACATGGGTAACCATTGATTCAAAGGACTTAATTACTCATAAATATAGTAGTGCTTTTTCTATCACTGTGGCCCCTGTCTTGAATTTGTTTATTTTATTTGGTGGAGTGGCAGTAAAACAAAAATCTCATTCCCAATTTTCTGGGAAATCTCAAACACAACTTTCAAAGGACCAGATCCTCACTCATTTTAATCAACAAAGTTATGCAAATTTCACATCAGGTGAGGATCTGGGTCTGTGTGTCTAAGCAGGTAAAGATTAGGAATTTCTCCTGTGGGCAAATCAACAAATCACTTAAGTATGAATTTAAACAATGGGATTAGTCACATGCTTAAAGGTAAGCACGTTCTGGAGTACTTGCTGAAAGGAGGCCGTAAAATGTACTAAGTGTTTTCTACATCCAAGATGTCACTTAAGATAAACATGTTCTTCTTTAATTTAGTTGTTGCTTAGTTATGTAAGTTAGGTAATGTAAATGTAACTTTGTCACATTACAACTTTTGTTTAACTGATGATTCTCTATCTACAGCGACATGTTAGAAAAGAGTCTCAGGAAAAACAAAACACCTTAAGTAAATAAATATCCAGCACACTAAAAGCTAATATTTCAGATTATCTGGGGATAACTCACTACCCGCTTATCATTCTACTAAAAACATTACTACTATCTATTTATGGGGTTAGGTGTGTGTACTTTGCAAAACATCTTGCTATCAACAATGCAATGGCATTCCATTCCATCATTGTTGTTGCACTGAATTAATATGAGTACCTTTGTGAGTGATTACACAATATAACTTATATCTCACTAGGTGTATCATGTATATCTACATTTAGCGGATATATATGCATCTATCTTTAATATATATTTTACACACACACACAGAATATACATTTTTTATCATATCCAGTTGAACAAATCAGTAGCTTGAACAGTAAAAATTAAAAGATTGAAAAGGATAAATTGAGCATGAACTTTTCAGGATCTTTCTCTTTGGAAAGTACTACTGATGATGTCACAGAAAAAGTGTCTTTTTATTAAGTCACAAAGGAAATGCTCTCTTTCCCCCTGCCCACTTCCCCCTTCTCTCTCCCCCCGGTTCTCTTTTCTATAAAGGATCTCTAAAATGAAAGGTGTCAGACTTTGCTTTTTCTTCTTGGCATGATCCAGAATGTATGGCTGAGGAATGACAGATGTCTGCAACCAGCTGCAGTGAAGCATGCTAAAGTTTCAGTCTAATCCACTTATTTCACTGCAGTCACGTAAACCAAAACAAATGGGCAGTGCTTTACATTATAAAAACACAGCAGCATTACTTTGTTGCATAATGTAGCTGATACGCCATCTTTTTATCATTTTTCCTACTGCAGAAAAGAATTCACCTCTTTATTAAAAACATTCCCTGAAAGTTCTCCCATTCTACTCCCCCTTCGTTTTTTTTCTTTTAAGTTCACACAGCATTCCAGCTATGCTCCATGTGTTACTCAATTTTCTATTATAAAAATATTTTTTAGTGAAGACTGAGTAATTGTAAAAAAGCAAATCATTCAAAAGATACAGAGCCTGATTCTGGTCTCACGCTGATTTTTTTTTTTAACAAAGGTGCAACTTTAGCTGATTTATGCTGATGTGAGTGAGATCAGAATTAGGCCATTATCTCCAGTTCAAACACAGGCTGCATAATACATGTATGCTCACACATTTACCCTTTATAGATAAAAATACATAAGATGTGCATATATGTTTTCTTACGTCTCAAACTGGAAACATCAGTTTATGCACAAATACTAATTTTAATCACCTCATTCAAAAAAACCTGGCTTGTTATTAAGAGGAGAATTCTTTGCCTTTACAGTTAATTAAATATTTGAAATAAAATCCCCTTTTCTATTTTGTTATACCGAAGGGAGTATAAAGTAAGTGAACATGGCATTGCTTCCTGGAAAGGGAGACCCTGCCTCACTTTAACATGTAGTGCAACAACCTTTTGAACCTTCCCTCCTTTAATCCTTGTAAGGAAAGAGAAAGGAGAAGGAATCATGTGGTTCTCTCCCTGCCAGCAGTTTCAACAGCTGTGAAGCACTCTTTCAGCACAATTCATAAAAAAAGATGTGTTGGATTTAGCCCGTGGCAGAATGGCATACAATTTCTGGCCCTTCAGGCTAAAACAATAAATGCAAAGAGGAAAATTTCGAGATATCCCCCCTTAAACTTCCCACAACAACCTCAGCAAAACCACATGACTTGTCTTGTACAATCTCCCTGGTGTTTTCAGTGCTACTTTGGCAGGAAATCAGAATTACTGTTATATAAATTCCATCTGATGCCAGAGCTACCATCTGTGAGTAAAACTGCTTCACCTACGTCTGCCGGCAAAGCCACTCTCCCAGAGACAAGGGAGAAGGAAAAAAATTTGATTAATTTGCAGAATGCTTGTGATTTGCTCATATATTATTATAACTGCTCATCAGCACATGACAAATTCCCAGCACTCTGCACAGGAACCCGTTCAGTTTCAGCAGTTTTTTGCGTCGGCACCTGACAGACTGCAGAGCCACTAATGACTTTCAGATGCTTACAAACAGTAATTCTATCTTCAGAATAAAAAGAAAAATCCGTAGGAAGAAAAGAGTAGAGTTAGTCTATTTCACTTCCTTCCTGTATATCAACATGATTTAACTCTTAAGGGCAGCAGTGGCTCCAAGATCACAACAAGGCTGCTACTTGCCTATAAAAGACAAAGGCTGCCAATCTCAGGAGGAAAGGTGAAAGCAAAAGCCAGTTTCTTAAGGCTTTCATTGTACCAGTACCAAAGACAGTGAAACACAAAGCAGGTATTCAAGGAAAAGACACACCTACTCTGCATTATTAAAATAAAATAACTGTTCTGTAGGTGCTTCCTAATTTTATGTATTTGTGCTATCTTAATACTTCTGATAACCTTTTGCATTTTCAGGGAACACATCTGCTCCTTAACTGCAGTTGAAATTTTTTTCCCTTTAAAACTATGATTATGCTTTCTGAAGCACTGTCTGTTTGCTTGATTGCCTGTTTTAGATTAGAGACTTTAGCAAGGAAACAAAGACTTCAGAATGCACATCAGTCCCACATATGAGAAACCACAGAAGGAATAAGCAATAAAATGTGATGCACCATCTGTCCACAAACAATAACCTGCATGTTCTGAAGGCTTACAAATTATTTAGCACACAACCTCACCGAATTATAGGACCCTTAAATAGAGCAATAGACCGGGAATGAGAACCTCTTTGACGTTCTTTTGTATTTTTTTTTTAAAAAACTCAGTCTCAATTGATTGCTAACAGTTGAGGTATTTCTCAGTGACTATTGGAGCAAGTTGATTTTTATTAACTAGGTCTCGGTAGAATATTTGGCCACAGATTTGAGCAGTGTGGTATATATTGCCTCTCTGGTCCTAGCCTACTGCAAATGGCTTGTTAATCAAAAGACAGTCTCAAAGAATGGCCATTTGGGAAATTTGGTCCTGAGGGTCAAATTCTGCTCTCAGATATTCCTCTGCAACGCCAATTGGCCTCAGCGGGAGTATGCATGAAACTGAAGGCAGAATCTGCCTTTGGAAAGTTATTTGAAGGTTTTTGACTGTGCTCTGATAGAATAAATCCCTAATGACAGTTTGATTTAAAATGGTAAATTGATCTCCCAATTAAAAATAAATATTAAATTTCTCTTACCTGTCATAACCAACCATAATGATTCTGTATGCAAAATGCATCATCATGCCAATGCCCTTTTGATAATGTAATCTCATGAAAGAGTACCTCAGAGCTACAACGTTCCCAGACAAAACTCAATATCCTTTGGTAATTTGGGTATGTACTATAGTCTCGACCCTTAAGGCTCGAGGCTCAAGACACAAATTTCAGATTCAGATGGCTAAAGTTTGGGAGTGTTTGGGACATGGAGTTTTGGTTCACCCAGCTACAACCATAAAGCTCATTTGATAAATTCAAATCAGATTTGCATTATGAACACACCCAGGATGTCTGGATGTATGGTTTGGTCCATAGTTTATAAACTCTAAAAGCTTCAGCAAACACTGTAGAATTTATTTTCTTCCCGATGCAAACACACAACTAGTCCCATACGCCCAATTGGTGATGTCTGTATCAGCAGGCAAAGCTCTCCACTTTATTTTAGCAAAGAGGGAGAGTTTTCCTACCAACTAGATGGAAATTTCCCTCAAAATTTTTCATGCTTTGGTTTTTCCAAATTTTGTATTTTTCTGCAGATTCCCTTAATATAATGTTATTTAGGTTTGCTCTGAATTTTTAATGTGCCCACTCTTTTGCCACCTATGTCAAAATCCATTTAAAATAGATGTTGGAAAACAAAAATAAAATATTTTCTTTGGCCATGTTTTCTTCAAAGAGTTGGAGTTGGAGGGGGCAGTCCAGTATAATTAATTTTTGATTTGCCAGTGGACTCCATTATCATGAATGAGTGTTATGGAGACACGCTGAGAAGAAAATATACCTTTTAGTCCTTATCTGCATTCCACAAAGAGTGTCACAGTGGAGCCACTACTGTTAGAGAATATTTCAGCATTAAGGCCGCGATCCAGCAAGGTAGTTCAGTACGTGTGTAACCTTAAGCATATGAGTAATCTCACCGACTTCAATGGGACTACATATGTGCTTAAAGTTACACATTTGCTTAAGTTCCTTGCTGAATCAAGTCTAACCTTTGTTTACAAAGATTCACCACAGAGCCATAACATTTTGCACAGAACCTTGCCACATGAAGCCTAGCACCATATCTTTTCTTTACATACTACTGTTGTTGGTTTTTTTGGGTTTTTTTGTTTTTTCCCATTTGGAATTGCTAGCTCATGAAAGGTGACAGATTGATGGGCCTGAAGACTGAGATCTTCTCTTTTTTTCCACAGAACAGATACTGCACAGGAAATGGCAAGAGAAGCTTCCCTATGCTGCTCTGGTAATGTCTCCTTACCCTAACTTAAAAGAAGCCCCTCTAGCAGTGCAGGGATGGAAGGCGTAGTTTAATCTCTATGTTCACTCAGGCGTGGTTCTTGCAGCTGATGCTGCCAACAAAGATGCTAGTTAATGTTAATTATGATAGTGGTTTTTTAAAATGTCAACGCTTGTCCCCTGGGACTGGGACAGAAACCACTAAACTCATTTCACACAGGCCAATGAACTACCATCAAATGGCAACAACTTTTTGTTGCTACCTATTTTGTATATATCTTCTAAAACAATTACAATGGAACTGGAAAACAGCCCTTGAATCTAGATGAGAGATGCTATCTTTTGTTCTCTTGTACAATAGTTTAACAATAAAGGGCCACCAGCTCCCAAGTTGTGGGTGAGGAGCAGTCAGCACAGATTAGGGTGAAGACTGGCAAAAAGGTTCTATGCGCTCCTCTTGTCCTCAGCAAGCTCTGTGCCAGCTGGTCCCATGGTGCCTATTAAAACAGCCTAACTAAACACTGCTATAAATTGCACTCGTAGCCAGTGTCCAATAGAGGATGCCCAACCATGCCTTTGCTCTCAGTGATGAAGGAGAGATCAGGAGGGGGTGGTTTAGGAACTACTCTGGAAAGCTCTCATCAACAGGGGCGGGGAGCTCAAGTGGCCAGGTAAGCAAGCTTTTAGGGTTTCTTTGGATCACTGGAGCAGAGCTCAGGATGTGAGCCAAAGTGTTTTGTTTTTCTGGGGTGCAAATTTCCTACCACAAATTTGAGAGTAAATTTAAGATCCATAGAAGCAAGGAGCTAATCGCACTTGATGATTATTTTGAATGGGGTAGATTTAGTCTAGGGAGGCAAGTTTCCTCTCTCAACTCCGGTCTCCACCTAGGAAAAATCTCTTTTTGCTCACTCACTGCACAGTTTAGAGAAATCATGTAGCTGTATGCAGGACTAGACGTTCACTGAATGAGTCAAAATAAAATTTCAATCTACCAAGTTATTGAGGTTTTCATACACACACAGTATGTATTTTTTTCATATAGGTGTTTACTGCAGTTTGTAGTAAAAGTTTCATTCAGACAAACATGGATCTCTGCATAAGTTTGGTCTACTGTATGGTCTGAATGTATTTGAAGAATAACAAAAAGTACATGTCATGGGTCCAACATTTGCTAATGATGAAAAACATTTAGGCTCTAATCCTGCAACCTGCTGCAGAGAACTGGACCCATGCCATTATGCACAGACCAACTGAATACCATGGGGCTTTTTTGGGGTGGACAGTTTTACTCAAGAGAAATCAATTGCAGGACTGTGGCCTTCAAGCAAACTGGTATACGTTAGTGAAGAGTTCATAAGTGCACAGATCAAATTCACTTTGTAAAAAACTGTGTATATAAAACTCACTCATACGGGTCAAATATTTGTCCTCACTTAAACCCATACAATCCAATTGACTTCAAGGTATAATATGATCCATATCTATTACTATGCTACCCAGAACAAAGAGGCCTACAAACGTGCCCAGTCAGCCAGATGAGCAGAAGTTTTAACTGTACTTAAAAAAACAATAAACCACAAAATTTTTTTCATTGAATGTGAAGTTAACTCAGCTTATTTGGAGTGAAATTGGAGTATGTCATTAAACATACTTACTGTCCCTATTTTGTTGATAAATATAAAGTAAAAGTATCAAGGACCAAATTCTGCTCTCAGCTAAATGTGTTCAATGCCATTAATTAATTTCAATGGGATTACATGGGAATAACCAAAAACAGAAGCTGGGCCCATATATGGAGTTCTCCCAACCCTAAACATTTTAAAATCATGAATCAAGCCCCCAATAATTAGATTGGCTTAAAAACATGAGATATTTAACAAATAATAAATTTGGTATTTGCCTCTGTTTTTTTCACGCTTGTGGATTCACATCTTCAAGTATTTTTCACAACCATGAAGGCTAGAAACTTACTATTTTAAAAATGAAAGGCGAGAGATTCTCATATAACCACATGACTCCAGACACTGGAGCTTTACAGAAAACAGCAACTATCATAAGACCATAAGACTCAAGATAAAATCATGAGAACTGAAAACACGGCTAGCGCTTTCAACTTTCACTCACAGTTTCCTCTTTTGTTGGAAGAAATTGCATCTATAAACTACTTTCTACACAGCGATGTGTTAGCAAATTTCCAACCCTGAACTAATTTTTATATATCTTTAAACAAATAAGTAAATAAAGTAAAGCTTGACTAGCATTTTATGCACATCATAAAATCATTCTTTGAAGTCTAATACCTAGCAGATACACAGCAGTTATCTTCAGGAATAATACTAAAGATATGGCTAAATAAAAGAGGTAAGGGTCAGATTTAAATCCTGCAAGTACAATATAAAAATTGTGAAAAAATTGTTTACATGTATTTGTGTAGGGCATGTTTATTGAAAGCATCCCCATCAGTATGGTTGCTAGAATTCATAATCCACTGTGCTATTTTTTAAAATAGTTTGATTTGTTTATTAACTGTACTTTCCTATTTTCATGAGATATAGACATCGACAGTGAATAGACCTTTTCTAATTGAACTGATAGGTTGAAAGTGAACATGTCCTTGAATTTACACTGAAAGATAGACAGTGATTATTTATAATAAGGGATTTAGTCAACTGCCTTTCCATTTGTACTGCAAGGACTTTATCAACAGACCATGTTTAGGTAAATAGTGCCAAATAAGATAAATTCTGTATTAAAGGACGAATGTCTCACAGCGTCAGATGTACAGGGAAGAGACGTTTTGGTTGATGACATGTCCTGTAAGTATAAAAGGGAGTATTAAGATAACACTTCATGCTAGCATTAATACATCAAAGTTCTGTACTGACCTGTTTAATCCAAACTGAATGTGAGGATGCTTTTAATTTCTGAGATTAATTTAATTTCAAATACATTCAGCCTTACATCCTGTTTTGCAACTTTATGAGAATTGCTGGATTTGCAAAATAGCAGCGCTGTATGTGCATTAATAAATGGGCTATATTTGTCTAGCCAGAGTTGAAGTCTTTCTTTAAAAAAACCCACACAACTCTGTCTCTGTGAGCTGGCTTTGCCCACAATATTAGAGCTTAGCTATCGCCTTGCTGAAGGGCCTATTTGTCTGCTTTAAGTGAAATCACTCAATTCTCAAAAGTCAGTGGAGGACTTTGGAAGGGGGAGGGCTGGGAGAGGCCACTCCAAATAAGTTCCATTAATCAAAAGACACAGTCTAATGTAACTAATATTTTACAATTAGAGAAGACAAGATGGAACTAAAAGCCATCTATCTCTCTTACACCACATGATCATCGATTCATAATCAGAAGACTGAGAGTCGCACAAAGATGCATTTACAGGGGCTGGGGGAGGGGGAATTGGTCTGAGCTGGAGATAATGAACACGATGAGAAGGAGCGGCGCTGAAGGCTGAGGAAAGATGACAGAGTGGTTCAATGGTGACGGATGACATGAAGATGAGTACTGATACCTGACAGGCAGCGAATGATGACTGCAGTCCTTTCCCACCATTATGATCCTCAATTATCTTGGTAAGGACTAAGAGAAAAAAACGAAGTGGCTCAGCCCATCCGTTTATTTATAAGCTAGGATAATGCTAGATTGTGCCAGGCTGCTGGGAAAGGCCACCTTTTCACAATTTGATCAGCACTTTATAGGAGCTGTAGTTTTCATTGTCAGCGCTCATGGGCACAAGGGGAAATGGGTAAAATACAGTACTTGTCCATCTGTTTTGTAATAAAATTCCTAAATCTTCAAAGGGGAGTTATTTTTTTTCTTTCACTGCCACCTTCAGGAAAAAAAAAACTAAGCTAGCAAAAAAGAAAAAAAAGAAGGATCTCTATGAATCTGTTAGAATGAGTTGGCTATGGACAGCTTACGCTCTAGAAATTATATTCACAGATCTACACAAATGTGTAGTATACGGTTGGAAATGAGCCAGTGTGAGTAAATGCAGGAGCTGAGAAAAATGGAAGAGTGAAATTGAAGAGAACTTTTTAAGGATTCCTCATTGATTTAGGGAATTATTAATAAAAAGGGAGGAAAGTTAGCTTGAGATTGCTTTGTGGTTGTGCAGTACACCACAGGCTAGCATTTCGATACTAAAGAATATGCTCTTCTGCTACATTATTTATTTTAAAGATACAGGCCGCCAAGACTAAAAGCTGATGTACTCACAGCTTTTGAAAAAAGAAAAACAAATTAAAATTAATATCATAAGCAGCTCCTGTTGGCAGTAAAAATGTGACCAGAACAATTCACAATACAATTTTGACATATTAAAAATCATATTTTGTAAAAAGATTGCTCCTTTGCTTTTTGTCACTTTCCTTTTCCATTCTCATGGAGATAAAGAAAAAGTCATAGAATACAGTGCTATGTCGCCCAATAATGTAAAAATGAATAGCATACATTTAATGAACTAGGTCTAAAACAGCTACAGTTTTTTAAAATCACACATGCTATATAGACAACACGTGTTCTACAATTTGCCCTGCCTTTTTCCTCTTGCAGTTTTATCCAAAGAGACGAACTGCTTGGTTTAACAATCTAACAGACAGAATATGAACCCTGCTGCTCAGCTCAGCTGCATAGCAACCGTGTTCTGTGCTACCACATATGAAGGGCTTGGGCTTAGGGAGCATCTCCAGAGGACTCCCATTTCCTAGGACACTAAAGAGCAGGCATGTCGCAAAGGTGTCTTTTTTTACCTTTGGGATGACAGTGGTTTACGACATAACAGCAACAGCTTTACAGGAAGTTTTGCACTCCAACTTCTCAGGAGCAACCTAACTAGGAACTAAAATAAGTGAGCAACGCAGTCAGTTATAGCACTAGCCACCAAATATAAGAGGGGGAATAGTGAACAATCAGAAACTTTGAGACAGTCTTCTACATTCAAACACACAGATATTAACATGCAGCAATTCTTCTAATTCAGCATACAAACCTGCTGAATACTTTGCCTGCTTTCAAGAGTGCTCTGTACAGTAGTTATGTCACAAATAAAGAGAGTACAGCAGAGATCTTCATAGGTGGTCTTTGCTGTCACAAACATAATAGGGCCCCAGTTTCAGCTGAGCCATTTTGTGCTACCATAATAATAATAACAACACTAAGTTACACCAAATGCCTTCTACTCCTGAAGAAATTGAGGGTGCAGGGGATAAAGAATGTTAAACAGAATAAAACAGATCAAGAAAGAGGAAAAAATCAATATACAATATTTAGCTAAATATATTAGTAATTGCTTGCATCAGTAAATGCTACCTTAAACCCTTGAGTGCTGCATTGGACATAATGGGCACTTAGGGATCATACTCTTTCCAACTGGCAAGTTTGATGCAAATGGAATGCAAAGAAATATTATGGCATATGTCCATAGGGTTTTATGGGACACCATTTGGCTGACAAACAGCATGTCACCAAAGAAGTGAAAATATACTACATGATATATGGTACCTTGTACGAAGTTGTTTTTTAATTATTGCAGCTTTCATCCCTATTTCTGTACAGAGTATTAAATATTTTATATCAGTCACTGCAACTTGTAAGTGAACCCACAAGATGACCCAAACTCAGAAAAAACAACACATAATATGATTATAGCATGTTCATCTCACATGTACGATGAAAGTGATGTAAAAGGTGGATTTATAATGACATAAATATTGTAAAAACTATTTTCCTGTTTCTCATTTAGAAATTACATAATTATAAAAAAAAGTCCTACTATAAATATACGAGATTTAAGGAAAGTTTGATACATGATCAACTTTCTCAAATTTCCACGAACAAGAGCATCTATGTATTTCCAGTGTACTTGTAATAAACAGCATTTGATCAAATGTTCTGCAGTTATACATCAAAATTATAACTAGATTTCAAGTAATAAAATTATCTGGTTTGAAAACAGAAATAATAGAAACATTATACATTATGAACCAGGCTTTTAGCCAATTTTTCTGTACAAGCATGCTCTTAATTTGTGCACAATTGGGCCTGATTCCCTGCTGCGTTATTCCAGTTTTGTTATAGTGTAACTCCATGGAAACCAATGGAGTCACAATTGTGTAAAAATGATCTGACAAGTGATGGATATAGCCAACTTACTCTGATTGTACATGCAAATAAAGTAATTGCACACACAAATGTCTAATATGATGATCTGCGCATGCAATTGCCTGCTTTGCACATGCAATCATGCTGTTTGGGTAAATTAAGCGCACAGTTAAGAGCACTTATTCTACACATATCTGCAGGCAAAAACTGCCTGAAAATTGCCCTGTTAATTATATTTAATCCAAATAAACACAGATTTATGAAATGTATCAATATCACATCTATTCTCCATGTGGGCTATCATGGACAACTATATACAGTACATGTTATAGTTAATCTCTGGCATTCATAAGGATGTGAAAAGCAAAATCTCTTGTATAGAGAAAATAGCATGGGCTTGATCCAGCCATTCTTACTTGAACAAAATTCCTGTTGATTTAAGTATTAGAGTTTGCTTCAGTAAAGAATACAAATCAAGGCCCTTAACCATTTTTTTAAAACTCTTTTTAAAAGAGGTTGTTGGCTTTATGCAAAAAAAAAAAAGATTCAGTTTTTAATAGATGCAAATTAAGATTCTAACATTTAATTTGCCAGGAGTTTAGTCCACAATAGAAATGTACACACAGTAGCGTCATGCAATACATGGGAATAATATAAATGGAAAAAAAGTTGTGTGTTCTATATCATACAGAGTTTTTAAACTCGAGCAAATAAGCATTAATGTCTGAAAGCCACTACTAATTATTTTATGCAAAATTAATTAGGAATTTTCCTCAACTTGAAAACATAATAAAATGACAGTTATAAATAGAACTCTAACTACATAATAAGTGAATTATTCAAAATAATGATTTGGGCAGATATTAAACCTAAAATCTTTGCAATATCTCACTAAAATGCAGATTTCTTAGGGTTTTTTTATGAATTCATGTACAATTTGACCCAAAATTTCCTTTTTTATCCCCACGTACTCTGATATTAAACTGAAAATATTGTTCAAAGGCTAAAATTCATAATCCCCCCTAATAATCAGCCTCCTCACTAAAAATATGCTTTAAAATTTTGGAAAATGGGCTTGAATGGCTGATGGTGGTTTGAAAAGTGGTCTTTAGTTCCACCTAGAGGAACTAACATAGCATAGCATCCATGCCACACGGAGGAAAATTAAATACAGCTGAATAATTGAATGAGAGGGCAAGTTCAATCAGGGGTCACCATCTGCTTGACTAGAACTCTTGGCACACTTCAGCTAAGCCTCACTCGCATCATAAACATGCTTACAGTTATCATAGCTCAGACTGCCCGAAAATAAAAGAAAATTGCTTTTACAAAAAACTTGAACTAATTAAACATACACCGCCATGTTGTCATGGATACAAAAATGAAGATCACAACATTCAGATGCTACTAGGCATCGAATCAGCACCAAACAAAAGCAGGTTTAACTTAAAAACCCAAAGAGATGACAAAATCTGTTTTCGAAGCGCCAAAGGGGGGTTTTTTTTAGGCAGTCAAAGCTTACAGTGAGAGTGTGGTTCAGGAGTGAATGACACATATTTAAATTCTCCAACCTTCTTTTTTTCCTATATGCAGGAATGGAATTAGAATTGCAGGTAAGAAACAAAGCAGAGGGCAAAATGAACAGGAGGAAAAGAGTCATCTCTTGCTGTTTGAATGAATAAAACCATTACTGCTTGTATATTAGCCACGTAAAAGATGTTACAGAATGTGAGTGATGGCTCTGACTCTGTACCAGCAAACTGGCCATTTACTAGGTGGTAAGGAATGGGGCGAACATGTTATTTTCTGGCCTATTTAATAAGAAGAGAGAACCAACCATAATTAGCCTGCCTCATCAATGACAGTTTGATTACCCCAGCTCTGATTTTGGCCCCATATCTCTAAAACATAGAAACCCTTTTGTCAGATAAGTACTCATAAAGCTTCCAGTACTTAAGACACTATTGGTTTTAAAAACATATTTAAAAATAAAAATAATACTTCATGCTCTCCTCTACATGCACAATGAAGTTAAAGTACATGCATAAAATCCTTCCCATCACGTTTCATTGGCAATGAAATCCATTCTGGTAAAAGCTTTATACTTCATGACCATGGTCCTGCTTGGGTAGATAGCCTGAAAAGAGGACTCTTTGGACTGGTTCCACATGACGGGCATTCTTGGGGGGGGGGCTGGGATGGATCAAGATTTTTGATTATGCAACTTCAGACTCAGTGCTTGTAATATCTTGGCAGTGGGCAAAGACTCCTATCCCACCCTGTAAGGTGCTGCAGTGGTTGTAGAGGTGTGTTGCAGCCTTGCATCCTGGCCCAGAGTTGGGGGGACAGCTTTTGTTTCTAATCTTCATGCCCCCCATACTTGACTCACATAAGTACGCTTATGACAGTAAAGTGAATTTCACCCCACAGGAATAGACCAAAACTCTCTTGATTATTAATTAAACCTATTTTTAAACTGTTTTATTTCATTAGAAAAACCACAAACAGATAATGCATTATGTTGCATTTTTCATGCAAAAAACATAGGGCCAAATTTTGTCTTCAGTTATACTGGTGTAAATCTAAAATATCACCAATGAAGGAATTAACTGAGTAATTAACTCCACTGAAATGTGACTGAGAGTAGGCCTCAGCTATATTCAGCAGTAAAATTGGGGGTTTCTGTGATATTGACACTGATCCTGAGCCACATCCTGATCCCACTGAGACCAGGAGTAAACTCTCTTTAACTGAGATCTGGAATTGTCCCACTGTCGTCCTGAAGAGAAGAAAACTGAAAATAACAAAATTAACTAAATGAAAGGAAATGAGTGGATCTAGGGAATATGCAGCATTTGTAATTAAATAGTACAAAATGTTTACACCATCAAGTCTTGTATGGCCATTCGTTATTTTTCCTGGGATTGAACTCAGGAAAATTATCCTAGGATAATTACTTGGGCCATCCCATTTACCCTTTTAAAATATTGGCACAATATTAGCTTTCTTCCAGCTCTCTGGCACTTCCAAGACTTGTTAAAAATCAACATTAATGGTCCAGAGAGCTCATCAGCAAGCTCTTTAAAAGTGTTGTATGCAAGTTATCCAGACATGCTGATTTAAAGATACCTAACTTTAGCAGTTGCTGTTTAATATCCTCCTTATTTACTGTTGGAATTGAAAGTATTTCATCATCGTCATTATCATAAGATATTAATACATCATCTGGCTTTTTACCAACTACAGAAGAAAACAATAATTGAATACTTCTGCCTTTTTCATGGAGCAGAGAAGTAATATATTAGGCTTCCTTTCTTCCTGATATCTTTAAAATCTTCTTATTGTCCTTGACTGTTTTGGCCATAGATTTCTCCTTTGGTCTTTTAGCTTCCCTTATCAATTTTCCACAGTATCTAGCTTATAATTGATTCTTTGGTATTAACTTCCCCTTTTTTCATTTGTTATTTTTATTTCTATTTTTATTACTACTTCCATTTCCCCTCTAAGCCAGGCTGTATTTTTTTTTAACTAGTATAGCATTCTGTCTCAATTGTGTGACTATGACTTTTTAGGTAGCTAGTAAAATGTTCTCAAATGTTTCTCAATTATCATTCACAGTTTTCTATTTATATTCTTTCTCCCAGCTTATTTGGCTCATAAATGTTTCAGCTTTGTGAAACTGGTTCTTTTAAGTACCAAGTATATATGTTGAGACTTTATTCTTTTTGAACATAGCAAATATAATCAAATCATGATCCCTTGCACAAAAGCAACCATTAACTTTTAGTTCTGTGATCAATGCCTCATCACCAGTCAAGATGAGATATAATACAGAATTCCTCCATGTTGGACACAATATTTTTGAGACAGGAAGTTGTCATCGATAATTTTAGCAATTCCAAGGACATTTTAGTATTACAATCTGTGGGCTGGATCCTACTTGGTTTAAGAGACCAGCTAAGGGTTTCAGCAGCACGAGTGAAATTCTCCCAAAGCAAACACCCTTTTTTAGTCATCCCTGCACCATCCTCCTCTCTGCCCCCTTAGGAATGTAGGCAAAGGGGATGTTGCCAGAATGCTATAGGATTCATTGCAGCCAAGCATAAATTAGAACATCCCACAGCCCACCCTAACTTATACTGCGGGCTGAATTGATCCCAGGCTGCCTCAGGTATCAGAGGACTGCAAAGATGTAATGTAGTCAGCTTTGACGAACTCCCACCCCACCTCATCATCTGCAGTAAGTGTAGCTCATCCAGACCCCTGGAATGGGGACTCTAATTCTAGCCTGTTTACTAAAATGCTTTGAAAACTGATTTTTTTCTTTGTTTCCTAGATATTTGAGAGCTACATTCCCAGCTCCTGCTTTTGAAAAGGATCCACCCCCAGCCCAACCCTAGAGATAATGGAACAGGATGAGAAATGTGGAAAACAGTTTCAGAGATTCAGTAATTTATATTACTGTAATCACACTTCACGCTTTGCTTCCAGCATGTTTTTCCTGCGGCTCACGTTTAAAAGTGTGTCACTGTGAGAAAATAGGACAAATAAACTGTATGTAAGTTACTATATGATAAAAAGTTAGCAAAAATAGAAAGAAAAAGAATATAATATTGGGTTTTTTTTTAATTCTTTCTTCTGGTGTTTTGCATGTTCATGCATGCATATAATAGCCTGGATGAATTATCATAAATTTGTCTTTAATTTTAAAAAGCCTGTATTGGACAGATATTACTACACTGGACAGGTATTGTCAATATACTGGATATTCCTGTATTTTAGACAGTTGTATTATATTCAGTCGCTTACCATTCTTTTTCGGTGTCAAATTCCCATGTTGACTGCATGGAGGGAGGGCATTGTAGGAGGTGTCATTAAAAATCAACATTCATCCACAGTTATCACACCATGATACCCAAGATAGCATACTTCTTGGAAGATGAAATGCCTGAGCTATCTCTGTCACCACACTGGTGGGCTCTTCTCAAATGCTGACCACCGCATTAAAGCAGGAGTGGTTGCTCACCTTGTGCACTAACTGGAGTTCTTCGAGATGAGTGTCCCTGTGGGTGCTCCACTTTAGCTGCACATGCACCCCTGCACCTTTGATCAGAGATTTTTGGTAGCAGTGCCCATTCCGACTACACATGTGCTCCCTACGCATCCTCTTAACCTGAATATACAGGACAGCATGGGTGAACCACCCTCAGTTCCTTCTCTACCGCAAAGCCCACAGAGGCAGCTCCAAAGCAGAGGGGAGGATGGCAGGTAGTGGAGCATTCACAGGGACACATATCTCGAAGAACTCCAGTTACTGCACAAGGTGAGTAACTGCTCCTTCTTCAAGTAGTGTCCCTGTGGGTGCTCCACTGTAGGTGACTCCCTAAGAGCAACCCTGTAAGGAGGTAGAAGTTTTGGAACAGAGTCCATCACTGAAGAAAGAATAGTATTGTCTACTTCTAGGTCTAGGATTCCATTGATGTTGGTCTCTTGGTACCCTCACTTGGAGCCTCACTAGCACTCCTCTCAGGGCCTGAAGTCTCCGGTGACCAGATCTTCCTTGATGAGGAACATTCTGTTGTTTTTCTCCCTGTAATCCCTTCCTTATACAGAGAGTGGGAAGTTTTCACTACTGGTGGTGCCGTCCTCAGTACCTTGGTCAAGGAGACTGTTGGAAACTGGGGATTCAGTGATGTCTTCCCCTTGGAAGCTTTCAGTGACCATGTTCTTGATGACAATGGGACACTGGCAGACACGGAGGGTCCCTGTACAGGGGTTTCTCTGTACCTAGGTCTGAAGTCAGTTTCAAAGCTTGCTCCATCATTAATAATCTATGCATAAATTGCCTGTTTTTATGGGATCTTCTCTTAAAAGAGCAGTTTTTATTCTTGCTGGGAACGTGAAAGTCTACCAAGCAACAAATGCAATGGGAGTGTCCATCACTAACAGGGATTGCTTCTCAACAAGAGGTGCAACTTTTAAATCCTGGGGAGCCCAACATCCCCAACTGAAGAAAAAGTTGTTCAAGCTCCTCAATAAGGGGGGGAAATAATTTTTTAAGAAAAGAAAAGTGGAAGAAACATTCCAACTATAAGCTACTAAACCTATTACTACTAGGAACTAACTATAAAACTAACACTAATAAAAGGGGAAAACAGGTACACATCAAACAGGCACACGCTGGATTCTGTCTCTGGCTGAAGGTGGTTAAGAAAGAACTGAGGGCAGTCCTATATAGCCCTGGTATGGGCAAAAGGATGTGTCGGGCACACGTGTGGTAGAATGGGCACTTCTACCAACAAGCTCCAGTCAAAGGTTCAGGGGTGCATGTGCACCCAAAGTGGAGCACCTATAGGGACAATACTCAAACAAGAGTAAGATTTCTTTACAGTACTAAGAAACCCTCTGCTCCACATACTTTCTGCTTTTCAGTTTGTGCACCTACCCAGAGAGGCAGGAATTACATGCCCTAAATTCCAACATTGATAAATTTTCCAGCAGTGTAGATCCAGACACTCTTTCATGTATATTCAGAACTGCTCTTCCATATATACTCAGAACTTTTCCAGTACACAAGGAGGGAAGAGGCAATTATTTGTCTCCTCTTTTGTAAATATTTTTAGGTATAAAGTAAAGTTTATATCGAACAAAAATAACTGAAAGCAATTGGCTTTATAAAACTATTTCACCTGTATTATAGTTATTCTTTCAATGTAAGGAAAGATGTTCATGACTTTGAGCCAGATTATTCCCTGCCCCCATCAAAAAACTTACAAAAGAAAAAAAACTGTTCCATGTAAACTCCATGATTTTTCTTACCATTCCCTCTGCATCGTTTTCTCGAGGGGGAGCAGTTTCTGAATTTACAGAGGGTACTGGACTGGAACTTTCATCAACTCTGTCGGGAAATGACACTCCCTTGCTGCAGATACAGCGATGTTTGCACAGGCAGCTGGCCTCTCTGTGGCTTTCCCTTGGCCTTGCCTCCTCTGTTGGCAGCACAGCTCCCTTTGAAGCCATGGTGCTTGTGGCTCTGCCTTCTGCCCATATTTGTTCCCTATTCTTTTATGAGGCTAGAATATAGGATTCAGAGAGGGAAATGGTCACAGCACTATAATTTCCCATCTCTGATCAATTTCTGTTCCTCTTTCACGGGCTAAGGTCTTTAGTCCCTTTCTATTTATTTTCTGCTGTACCCTATAAAGATAGCACCAGGGTAATACAAAGCTACAAGTGAAAAGTCATTCAATTGTACTGTTACATGTTTTTATTATTAATTTAAATTATTCTGCAAACTTTATACAGACTCCAGCTGTAGCATACCTCATTGTCCCTATCTGTGAAATTGGGAAAATGATACATACCTAATAGGGGCTTTGTGAGGATTAACTAACTAATGTTTGGAGTGCTTAAAACAAAAATATAGTGCAAATGCTAAGCATTATTATTATTCTCTTCATACAGTATATTTTCTTCAGATGTGACCTACTGAGCCAAAACCCAGAGGGTTCTATGGTGGCCTTCACAGAGTTTGTAGAAGATTCAGTGGATCAATTATTACAATAACTCAAAAGCTGTAAGTCTCCTTGCACTGCTGCCACAATGTACTAGCTTTGCCAAATCCCTCTGCTAGTATAGAGCCAGTGATCATGTATGAAAGTTGATATACAAGGATGACCGACAATTTACAAAATTAAGCATGCTACAAGAGAACAGTGATTGACAATCCAGCATCAGAGTAACACTGAAGTCACCCTGGCAGCTGATTGGCTTTTTTTCTTGTGCCTGCCTGCTCTCTACTAACAGGCATTTTCAGGCCCCAGATCATCATGTTTCTACCCATGGGCCAAACATAAGTCTGAGTGGGGTTATTTTAACTGCACTAACCTTTCTGCCATTCTAAATTTACATTAATTGCCTACACAATGGGGATTATTTCTCATGCAGAATCATCAGCGTGAGTGAGCATCAAATAAGCTGCTGTAGAGCAGCTGTAGTTATCATTCTAGTGTTGGTTTACCCACTTCAAAGGGTGAATGAACAAATAGTGCATTGGGCTCCATTACCACAACTCATGTGTGGTTGAGTTTGTTCCTTGTGGTACAGCCTTCTATGGTCTGCTCTTCATACAGATTGCTTACAGACTGTTTACTTGCATTACAATATAATATTCGGCCTTAATAGGTTTTCCAAGGTCCCTCCACAACACTACTCATCTTTTTAGAAGCCACAAGTGCTCATAAAACTCTGACTCTTTCTTGCTTTCTTCCACTGTTCACATCAGTAATATAGCCAGGAATATTTAAATGGTCTCTTCTGAGATTATGACCATCCTATGGTTAAAATAAATGGGCTATTGATAATCCAGATCTTGGATGGATTAGCTTTCAAAAATAAGAGTACAGTTGATTGGCAAATAGATTTTTTTCCTTTGGAAAATATTAATTTTTGAGTGGAAAAATCCCAAACCTAACGTTTCTAGACAAAAGCTTTCAGCTAGAATTTTGATTCAGAAATGCTGCTGCAATGCCTCACGGGAGCTGTAGCTTTCACCATCGTGAGTGACCACATGCATCATAGAAGATGTTGGATGTGGTGCATCATGGGACATCCAGCTGGGGAACCTGCCCAGTAGAGAAGAATGAAGGCCTGAGACACCTGAACTACAACTCCCATGAGACTAGAAGTGGCATTTCCAAATAGTAATTTTTCAGCTTTGGGGTGTTTTTTTGATGAAACATTTACATGGGTCTACTTTCTACAGACAATTCTGTGAAAAGTTTTATTTAATAAAACCCATCAAAAATCAGTTTCAATGGAAAATTTTCAACCAACCCTAATAAAAACTCACTTTGATGTCCACATAAAGAGAGTTTTCTGCCTTTGTTGAATCTGTACAAATCAGAGAGCATAAACAGAGATATTCTACTGGCTTTTTTCTCCTCATTTGACTGCAGCTCACTTACCTGTTCAACCAATCAAAGGGAAGCTTCTGCAGTCTGGATGATTTTATGCTGAATAGTGTTTGCAGAACTATTTTTCTGTGACATACAACTGATGAATATAGAAAATATTGCCATGTGCATGTAACAATTAAATATAGTTACATTTTCTTACCCAGGCAGAACAGGATGATGGCATTACAGCATGCAATTCTATTATCCTCTGCCCCATCAACTCTCTTGAAAGAAAGCTACCCAGAACACCACAGCATAAGCATGTTCTGTTTCTGCTTGCTGTATGTGCATCATTTTGTGGGGAAGACGGTGTGAAAAGAGAACACATTCAGAGAAGGTTTTCTTGGGAATAATTCTGTGCTGTGACTGAGAACCATTCAAAACAATGGTGTCGGAAGAGGTGCTGTCAAGTTATAAGGGTATGACTCCTTGATTCTCTGCCTCTCCCTGGATCCAGATTAGGCTACAATAGCCCGAGGGCTGCTCCAACTATACTAGCTGGCAATGGGCTTTTCATCTAGGGAGAACGAGCTCTGGTCACACTTCCTTTTGTGCTGAAGCTGCAGGGGAGCAAGCAAGGAGACAGACATATTTGCTCTAACCCACCTGAGTGGGACAATGGAATGGGGCAAAGGAGGGGAGTGACTCTTCCCTCATATGTGGAAAAGGGGAAAATGGGAATCAATTGATAGCATATCAGGAATCCAAATGTATGCACAGCTACAAGGTCTGTAAAAGCATGGGCCACCGATGATAACGAATCTATGTGGCAAAAGTTTTGGGTCTTGATTCTCCACTATATGACATTAGTTTTACATCAGTGTTTCAACCTGGAGGTCAAGCCCTCTGAGTGCTAGCAATGAAGGCTTGAGACTCTGGGCAAAATCCTTAGCTGCAGGAAATTGAAAAAGCTCCATTGAAGCTAATAGAACTATGCTGAATTTCACCAGCTGAGAATCGGCCACATATCACCTTATCAGTGATTTCATTTACAGATCTTTTGTAGCTAATTTACCACCTTTTCCAAGTGTGTCTGTATATTATTACTCTACTGCAAATCCACAAAAAATCATTTTTGAATGTTTAATATAAAATAACTATTTATTGTGCTCTCACATACCATAAGAGGTTTGTTTAGGGCCTCAGTATGGTGTAATCTCTGTCCTAGACTCACTCTGTGCAGTCCTGATTCTAGAAAGTCAGAGCTTTATGGCTTATATTTTTCTCTTTTCTCATTAAAACCCAATTTTATTAAGATACGTCTAACAGACACTGCCCAGCGTTGATTTACAGCTATATCATGGGTCATTGCGCCATTATGATATAAACTTAAATATTTTGCTTTGAAGGTGACCGTAATGTTCAACCTAAAGTTTATTAAAAAGAATATGTTGAATTTTTCTAGCTCAGGAAACTTCTGCAGGATGTCAATAAGCATTTGTAAACAAGACAATATAATAACATTGCCTCACAAGTGAACTGGACACTTTCTCTGGCAAATCCATCATTCCCATCCCCTGGACTAGACTAGAATAAATTTAAGACACAACGTTTATTAGCCCTAGCATATATATCTAATTCTAATATTATCATAAGTGACATGGCATCCTTCATATACAGCAAGAGCTATGGTAACGTACTATGTCATATTACGGCCTTCTGGTCAGTGTGGCTTTGGCCATACCTTTTTGTGTGGATCTGCTTGATTATCTTACATGGAATAAAATTCATGCTTTCAGCACTTAGGGCCTGGTCTGCATGTAGCCCCCCCAACCAGTACTAACCCCAGAACCTCAGCTGCAGTGCAGGGAGAGTAAGGGTCCAGTGACCTCAGAGGAGAACAGGATGAGCTCACAGATCCCTCTTGTCCCCTGTGGAAACAGAAGCCAGGGTAGTACAGCTAGGTGTCTTCGGCCTCTTCCCACACCCTCCAAATCCATCAAACCTTTCACTGGTTCAGCAAATCCAGCTTTCTGTCTCATACACAATCAGTGTCTGTTGCTTCAGAGGAAGACTTAGCACCCCGGGGACTCACCTAGCCATGTTGTAACATGGAGAAGAGGAGCTATTTTGACTCCTGCAACAGTGTTCTTTTCACACCTGGAGTTCTGAAACTCACTATATTTTTGAATGTGTAACTACAGATCTTGTTCTGGGGCATCATCTTAAACATCCCTTCTGAAAAACAGGGTTTGACCTGGTGCTCTGCACTGTAGGTAAATTCAACAGGTTGACTACATGCCAGCTGAAGAAGCATTTCCTATTATTTATTCTAAATTTACATGCCACTAATTTTTTTTCCACAGAATGCATCCGATGAAGTGAGCTGTAGCTCATGAAAGCTTATGCTCAAATAAATTTGTTAGTCTCTAAGGTGCCACAAGTCCTCCTTTTCTAATTTCATCAAGTGACCGCTTGTTCCTGTATTATGGGACAATGTAAAAATGAAGGACTGGTCAGAGTTGGATACATGACCTTATATCTCTCTACCTGGTCTCCTCTAACTCTTCTAATTCCTGCTAGTCTCAAAATTTGCTGCACAAGAGGAGGGAGTTGGTTGTGAAGAGATCATATATGAGGACAATGCAGCCCTCTGTAATGCACCGGTCCATGGCGGGACACTCTGTTCCAGTGCGAAGGACCAGGATGAGAGGCTTGGGAATGACAGGGATATAGCTAGTGTTTCTGTGACCACCTGAATCCAATGACCATAACCCATCAAAAATCTGGTTGTCCCAGTGCTTTGTGCACTGCAATCAGCTTGGGGAATGGTTGGTTTCCTGATGTTAGGGGACTGTTGCCCCCTTACTAACATTTAGTGGGGGTGTTTTGGTTGGCTAGTTTTTAGTACTAAAAAGGGGGAAGGGTCGATAGGGAATCAGGACCCTGAGACTGACAGCCCCCAGGAACAATGGGGAGAGGCCAATGAGCCAGGTCAGCCTGAATGACAGGGCAGGCAGGCTAATCAGGGAGTCAGGAGGCCAGGGAGGTCCTGTCCTCTGTGTGAGCTGGATTTGCCTGGGTCAGACAGAGTGCGGCCGAGTTGAGGAGAAAGCAGGGGCCAAGCTGAGCTGGGGAGCAGAGCTGTGCCAGATCCAGAGGGACCAGAAAAGCAGCCCAGAGAGAGCAGACCCTGTCCTGGGAGCAGAGCTGCAGCCCCAAAGCCAGAGGCACAGCCCAGAGAGAGCAGACTTGCCCTGGGAGCAGAGCTGCAGCAACCAGAGCCAGAGGGGCCAGAAAAGCAGCCCAGGGAGCAGGTCAGTGCTGGGAGCAGAGTCACAGAAGCAGCCTGCAGAGCAGACCTGTCCTGGAAGCGGAGCTGCAGCAACCAGAAGCAGAGGGGCCAGAGAAGCAGCCCAGGGAGCTGGAGGCAGAGCAGCAGCAGCAGTGCAGAGACAGAGTGTGGAGCTGGGGCTGGAGCAGTCCGGAGCTGGGTGCGGTGAGCAGCTGTGGAGACCGAGGGAGACCCTGGGCAGCAGGCCCAGCACAGGGAGATGCCTCAGCCAAGAGGTTCTGCAGGCCAGGCTTGGATTGTAACCCCGACAGGGCGGGGGCGACACTGGGAAGAAGGGTCCTACCACTTAGAGCCTGAGAGCGTGTGGCCACCACCAGAGCAAGCGTCCAACCCACAGCATCCCTGCAGTACAGCCAGGGCCTGAGAGGGAGGCCTGGGACTTACAAAGAACAGGCTGTGAACTGCCCTGACGTTTTAAGGACACTGTTTGTGAAGTTCCCTGCCACAGGGCGGGTTGATGTGTTTCCTTTAACCTTTCCCATTATTCCTTATTCTTTTTAAAATTAATTGTTGATGAATAACTTGCATTTGCTTTAACTTGTATGTAATGGTCAGTGGGTCAGAGAAGTGCCCAGTGCAGAGGGAGTACCCCGGAGTGGGGACAACCTAGCCCCTGTCCTAGGTGACCACAGCAGGGTTGGGGGTCGAGCCCCCCAGGAATCCTGGGCCCAGCCTTGTTGGGGTCACGAGGACTCTGCCAGACAGGAGAGTGGAAGGAGAGTCCTCAAGGGCAGGGAGGCCACTGGGTAAGGAAGTGGGAGTGAGGACTCAGATCCTTTCGCTAGCCCACTTCACCAGGGTAGTGCAGAAGCCAGGAAAGTTCCCCACAAGAGCGGGACTATTCCCCCGCTTACACTGATCTCCAAACTTCTGTGTAAGTAGAACACACTTCAGCATTTCTGAGTTTGCCTGTGAAACAATTTTTTGTCCCATCCCACGAATGCAACCAGTTAATTTAAACTGTGATCGCACAACTGTGCTTAGAGCTGGAATTAACTTGGTGCACTCAGGCCCTGATCCAGCAAAGGTCTTAAGCATGTGCTTAACATTAACTGAAAGACAAAGTGACTACTCATATGCTTAAAGTTAAGCACATTCTTAACTGCCTTGCTAAATCTGCTCCCTGAAACATTTCTATGGTTTTGGGCAATAATACTGGTTCTATCCATACAACCCATTTTCAGAATGGGGAACTTCTCTCAAGTCAGAAAAATCATTCAAAATGGAAGATACTTTTAAAGTGTGAGCACTATACATTAAGTTCTATCAACTTATGTTCTCTGGGTTATCTTTGTACACAAAGAAATGAAAAATGTGATTCTCCTTTACACTTTTAAGTTCCCCAAATCAGAAGTAACATGCCCTTTGCATGCCTCACTGTCTAACTCTGATATTGCTCCTCTATGAAAGCCCATTTATTCAAGCATTGGATATAGGACCAGGATTTACTCTGTCCGTTGATCTACTCTGAAAATTCATAGGAATCACTAGCTCTTAAAATGCCTCTCATGACTACACTCTATGGGTATTTTATCAGATTGCAGTTTGAGACCATCCTAGCTCGAGACCTCTTACCTAACTTCTTTATTTTAATGGAATTATTATTGCTTTTGAAAGATTTATGCATCTGTTGGCTTTATGAGGGAGTCCAGTAGTTCAGTCTTACTGCGCTTTCAGTTTGGGCTTCTCTAATGAGATTCCTGACAATGGTGCCAATAGTTATATAGTTATTTTTGCAATCCTGGTGCCACTAGGAACTAGACTGACATCCACCAAACTCATTTCATGTAGGCAACTGAAGAGCCATAAAATGGTGATGCCTTATTATCACTACCAACCTCTGCCAGATTTGTAACTGGAGGGGAAAAGCTCTATATAACCTTAGCCTGTCCTTTGCTGACAGTAGGAATGTTTCCTCTTTAACTGATGATATTATGAATCTGCAGTAGGTCTAATTATAAAGCTATTAGCTCCTCCCTCATACACTTCAAATCAACTGAAGCTCAGATTTTTTAATCACAATATTGCTACCTTTTGAAAAGACATCCATCTTATTATTTTTGAATGACCTATATGGCTTACTTCATTTCCACCTCTATGTACATTTATTACCATTGTTTATTTCTTCTAAACAATGTCTCATATTATGGAGAACAATTCTTATATATGTCACACCATGAAATTAACTAAGGAAAACATTCACATATGTCTGGCAAGAAACTTCTGTGAACATATTCCAGTTATGTTTTAGTTCAAAGAACTTTATTTGTAATAAAGTCCTCAAATTATTAAAAGTCATATTTAAAGCATTCTTATAAGCTGTGTATTGAGAAAAGACAAGTTTAATTCTCAAAGGCTCCATTATTGAAGCAAAAATTAATATTTGTACTGTTTCTAAATTGGAATAAAATTGCAAAGATGCAAACGCTATCCTATATCATAATCTATAAACCAGTCACAAATGTTAAATCAACTGTAAAAATGATTTAAAATCTACAGGAATAATTTTATTAAACTGATTTAAAATCACACTTTGTGCTACTTTCATTTATTAACTGTATCTTAGACAACAGTGCATTTATAGTGGATTTGTATGAACATGGATATATACAGAAAGGAAATAGTCTATTAAAAGAGGACCTTTCCTGGCACATATTTGGGGTAAATACATTTAATAGAACCATATAAATTAGAGCTACAAAACCCTTGATAGGTCATCTAGACAATTCTCTGCCATAGTGAGTTTGTGCTCTTCAATATACTTATTTGTAATAAAAAAAATCATACACTTAACGATTTTATGTTATCTCAAGATCACAAAGCATGTTACAAGTAATTAATTAAGTTCGACCATACAATTATATTGAGTTACTAAGGGTGGGTTTTCATTGCATAAAAAGTAATTAACCCAAGTTAGCTAACTTGGTTCAAAATAGCAGTGATGAGACAGCAGCTTGGCTTTTAACTTGTGTTAACAGCTAGAGTTCAACCTCAGACTCCCTTAGTTTATGTCTACACTGCATCTGCGAATGAGCCTCCTACCCAGGTCCAAAGATTTATGCTAGTGGGGCTTGTGTTAGTGCACTAAAAAGGGCTGTGTAGACATTGTGGTTGAGCTGTTATAATATGTCTACACAGGTATTTTTAGCATGCTAGTGCAAGTCCCACTCACACAAGGCTCAATCCCAGTATCAGATAAAAGAATTCTGCAGTAGGAAGAGATGGAGTAATCTTTGCCTCCATTAGGTCTAATCCAGATCTCTAATAGAGATTGGCTTGAGCCCTGAAGCATGAGGTTTAGTAGTGTCCAATTCAAAATGTTTGTTATTGTTGTAGGAAAACTGTGCTGGTACAATCTGCCCATCTCATTACTCCTATGAGAGCCTTCCCACCTGCAGGTTTAATGCCTGAGATCTTTGTATAAAGTGAGCTCACTGCACTTACCAAAACAGATGAAACGACGATCCATCAAGTCTAGTAACTAGCTCCCAGCAGTGACTAATATCTGATGCTTCAGAAGAAGGGGAAACAACACTCTCTTCCCCACCTATTTGAAATATGACCTACTGTTTAGTTCTGCATATGTGAGTGAGTGTGAATGTGTGTGTGTGTGGGGGGGTCTCCTTCCCTGATCTCTGGGGTAATCGGCTGGAATTGGTTAGGTCATCTGACAGTATCTTTTTATAGTTTATTTAATGTATACTGCTAGAGCCAGTACTGGTAAGTGAAGGCAACGTGCTTGGAGTCTGCGGTGGACATAATAAAAGTTTAAATACATAATAAATACAATGAAATTATTGAGATAACCCATATGTAGCAGTATGTATGTCCACTTCCTTGCAGTTTATGAGCGTCATCCTAGCCTAATATGTTTTTATAGATCCGTTCTCCTGTTAAATTGCCTCAGCAGCAACCAGAATCACTCGCTGTTGCTAAATAATGCTGCTGCCTGAATAGTTTGGACGGAAAGCTCAACAGAACAAAAATCAGGCTGGGTTTAGGTCCTACTCAAACTCAATAATCTCAGTCCAGGGCCACAGACATTTGCACAGGCTAGATTCCCCTGTCTTTGTTCGCCACTCCCTCCTCTCCAGGCCCCAGGACTCCCTCCATTTACCAACCCTTCTCACTGTGAGATTTTGGGGCATCACCCAGGAGGATCACTTATATCGTTAACCTTCATCAGTACTCCAAAGTCTTCTGGAGTGAGGAGGAGCAGGAGATGTCCTCCCTCTCACATGCCTGGCAGGGGGCTCTAGGTGATAGTTCTACCCCCACTGGCCTGCATCCATGGATTTTTAGTGGTGGGGTTTCTCTACCAACTACATGTAGCATGTCCCCAATCACAAGGCATCAGTAAAGCCTTTATCCTTCCTGTTGTCCCTTTGTGGTAGACTCCAGAAGATCTGTGGTTGTGGAACAGGTGAGCTCCACTTTAAGACATGAGGAAGAGGGAACAGAAACATAGAATCATAGAATATCAGGGTTGGAAGGGACCTCAGGAGGTCATCTAGTCCAACCCCTGCTCAAAAGCAGGACCCATACCCAATTAAATCATCCCAGCCAGGGCTTTGTCAAGCCTGACCTTAAAAACTTCTAAGGAAGGAGATTCCACCACCTCCCTAGGCAACGCATTCCAGTGTTTCACCACCCTCCTAGTGAAAAAGTTTTTCCTAATATCCAACCTAAACCTCCCCCACTGCAACTTGAGACCATTACTCCTTGTCCTGTCCTCTTCCACCACTGAGAATAGTCTAGAACCATCCTCTCTGGAACTACCTCTCAGGTAGTTGAAAGCAGCTATCAAATCCCCCCTCATTCTTCTCTTCTGTAGACTAAACAATCCCAGTTCCCTCAGCCTCTCCTCATAACTCATGTGTTCCAGAGCCCTAATCATTTTTGTTGCCCTTCGCTGGACTCTCTCCAATTTATCCACATCCTTCTTGTAGTGTGGGGCCCAAAACTGGACACAGTACTCCAGATGAGGCCTCACCAATGTCGAATAGAGGGGGACGATCACGTCCCTCGACCTGCTCGCTATGCCCCTACTTATACATCCCAAAATGCCATTGGCCTTCTTGGCAACAAGGGCACACTGCTGGCTCATATCCAGCTTCTCGTCCAATGTCACCCCTAGGTCCTTTTCCGCAGAACTGCTGCCTAGCCATTCAGTCCCTAGTCTGTAGTTGTGCATTGGGTTCTTCCGTCCTAAGTGCAGGACCCTGCACTTATCCTTATTGAACCTCATCAGATTTCTTTTGGCCCAATCCTCCAATTTGTCTAGGTCCCTCTGTATCCTATCCCTGCCCTCCAGTGTATCTACCACTCCTCCCAGTTTAGTATCATCCGCAAATTTGCTGAGAGTGCAATCCACACCATCCTCCAGATCATTTATGAAGATATTGAACAAAAGCGGCCCCAGGACCGACCCCTGGGGCACTCCACTTGACACCGGCTGCCAACTAGACATGGAGCCATTGATCACTACCTGTTGAGCCCGACAATCTAGCCAACTTTCTACCCACCTTATAGTGCATTCATCCAGCCCATACTTCCTTAACTTGCTGACAAGAATACTGTGGGAGACCGTGTCAAAAGCTTTGCCAAAGTCAAGATACAATACATCCACTGCTTTCCCTTCATCCACAGAACCAGTAATCTCATCATAGAAGGCGATTAGATTAGTCAGGCATGACCTTCCCTTGGTGAATCCATGCTGACTGTTCCTGATCACTTTCCTCTCATGTAAATGCTTCAGGATTGATTCTTTGAGGACCTGCTCCATGATTTTTCCGGGGACTGAGGTGAGGCTGACTGGCCTGTAGTTCCCAGGATCCTCCTTCTTCCCTTTTTTAAAGATTGGCACTACATTAGCCTTTTTCCAGTCATCCGGGACTTCCCCCGTTTGCCATGAGTTTTCAAAGATAATGGCCAATGGCTCTGCAATCACAGCCGCCAGTTCCTTTAGCACTCTCGGATGCAACTCATCCGGCCCCATGGACTTGTGCACGTCCAGTTTTTCTAAATAGTCCCTAACCACCTCTTTCTCCACAGAGGGCTGGCCATCTATTCCCCATGTTGTGATGCCCAGCACAGCAGTCTGGGAGCTGATCTTGTTCGTGAAGACAGAGGCAAAAAAAGCATTGAGTACATTAGCTTTTTCCACATCCTCCGTCACTAGGTTGCCTCCCTCATTCATTAAGGGGCCCACACTTTCCTTGGCTTTCTTCTTGTTGCCAACATACCTGAAGAAACCCTTCTTGTTACTCTTAACATCTCTCGCTAGCTGCAGCTCCAGGAGCGATTTGGCCCTCCTAATTTCATTCCTACATGCCCGAGCAATATTTTTATACTCTTCCCTGGTCATATGTCCAACCTTCCACTTCTTGTAAGCTTCTTTTTTATGCTTAAGATCTGCTAGGATTTCACCATTAAGCCAAGCTGGTCGCCTGCCATACTTACTATTCTTTCGACACATCGGGATGGTTTGTCCCTGTAACCTCAACAGGGATTCCTTGAAATACAGCCAGCTCTCCTGGACTCCTTTCCCCTTCATGTTAGTCCCCCAGGGGATCCTACCCATCCGTTCCCTGGGGGAGTCGAAGTCTGCTTTCCTGAAGTCCAGGAAATATGGACATAATGGACATGGACATAATGTTTTGGGTACAGACACTGGGTCATGGGAGTGGCTGAGCTCTAAAGATAAGAGAATCCCTTAGATCTTGGAATAGCTGTGAGTACCAGGGGCATGTGGAAGAGTTTCATGGATGTTTCCATTCTACACAAACCTGAACTTCTTTGTGAAAAGCAGGAATTGATTTGATACCAGGCCCTGCAAAACAAACTCTATGGAATTTTGCTTGCACAATCTCTGTGAACTAAACATTCTGTCAAATCCCTATTACACACATCACGAGGGGAAAAGACTCCTATTAGGCATTAAAAAAACCCCAGCAGCAGCTCTGTGTTCTTAAATCAGCAGATTTCACAGAACTTTCTTTTCAGCCTTTACCTCCTCACTTGTAAAAGGATGTATCTACAACAGATATGATAAAACAATCTACATTCTTCACGCAGATAAATACTCTAATGCACTTTATCTTAGAGATGCTGTTAGCGTGTATATAAGATAGACACAGTTACTGTTCCTTCAAGGCTGTGTGTGATCTTTAACATCATTTTCCCCAAAAGCTAATTTCTGTGCTGAATGCAATATACTACAACCCATCAATTGGATCACTTGAAGAATTCAGATTAGGAATTATTGACAGCTGATAGAACAGAAGTGCAGAGATGAGGCAGATTTTCTCATCTGTCCATCTAAATGCTGGAATACATATTGATTAAAATATGACATGGTATAGAGCCCACCATAAATCTAAACTCTATTAGATTAACACAGGTATTTAATTAACATAAAATGACAACCTAAGAGAAAGCATTGAATGTCAGTCTTCTCTCAATGTGTAATATTTTAACCAACCTAAATAAGCAAATTTTGAAATAAACAACTATAAGGGTATGCTTTCTGATTGGCTCCAATATTTGCCAGTGCAAATTGAACCCTTAGATGTACACATGCATAATGAACTGTGGCTGCCAGTCTGAGTAATTGCACCAACCTAATTTATGTTTGCAATGACTTAATTACAGGTCACCAGCTCAGGTTTGCACCTCTACATGAATTATAGGTGCAAAATTGTGTCAAAAAAAAGGGTGGCCACGCTTCTGAAAATGGGCCCTGTTGGTTGTGTGTATTATGCATACAGTGGTCAAACTCAGGAAGTCCATTCTATTTTGAAAGTCTCTAGCAGTTAAGGTATATTTACACTTTGAACTGGGGGTGCGATTGTGCTAGCCTGCTGAAGACAGGGTGTAACTGCAGCAGTGAGAGTTGCAGGAGAGGCTAGCTGTCCTGAGTACATTCCTGTCCGAGATCCTAGGCAGTTAACCAGTCCTGTTGCCATGACTACACTCAATTTTCATCACACTAGTTCATCAGAGCTGGTGTGGGTATGTCTCCTTGAACTGAGAATCAACCCCAGCTTGAAGTATAGACATATTCTTAGAGACATATTCCCTGTACAAAAAATGAGGTATATCACTAGAATCAAGAATACCTTTAAAAATGCAATTAACTTTTCATTTGCAGGCCCTTTGTACAGCATACAGGTGAAACGCCACCCCAGTGGGACATTCACCCATTGCCTCTAGGCAGGGGCACTCTCTTCTGGACAGCAGTCCTCGCGCTCTCAGCAACTCCAAGTTGTAACATAGATCTGATGGAGCCGCTATTCAAAAGGGTAAATCAGTACCAGATTGAAGAATGTATAGTCTCCACCTGGAGAAGCAGTCTATGCACTCTGAGTGTCGGTTTCAGTCTCCCTCCCATAAAACTTTAGAGGGAATCCCAGAGCATCTCACATACACCAGTGGGAGAACTGCATACAATCTAAGGAGCTGATACAACACATAAATTTGGATAGTAACGAGCAGATGGCAGGCTTTAATTAAACTAGGGGACAGGAATACCAAAAAAAGGAAACTGTAGGAAAAGGCTGGGTAAATAGACTAATAATATAACCCCCTCCCCCCCCCCAATTTTCTCTTCCCACACCGTCACTGGATGGGTCTCCCTTATGCAAAGATTGGCTAGCTGTACATGCAGTGATAATCGCTTCAGTGTTCAGTGTACAAACCTTTGTTGGCTTGTAGGTGATCAGGCCTATTGCTTTGGATAAGGGACCCAACTGACTGGGTGGGAGATAGGGGCAGAAAGCAACAATAGGGTGGTGACACCTCAGGAGCCGCATATTCAGGGCCTGATTTTCAGAGATGCTGTATACCCTCAGTATCAAACGGAGTTGGGGGTGATTAGCAGCTCTGGAAATCAAGCCCCTATGTTTGTGTGTGCACCTGTGGAGCCTGCTCAAACTATTGTCAGATATTAGCATGATTTCCTTGTTCCTGCCTCAGACAGGAGCAAGGAATCTTGGCATTTCTGAGGATGGAAGGATCAGGCAGTCCCTCTGCCTTAATAATGGCTTCTATTTTCCTGTTTCTGAGCTGGAAATTTCCTTGATGCTGTTGCTAGCAGGGGCCTAGGCATCCCTTGTCTCAGCAGCAGGGTCCATGTGGTAGTGTTATTTTGACTGCAGCTTGCAGAGATGATTTAGGAGCTCTGGCTAAACCCTCAGTTCCCCTGGAGCTACTCTGGACAATTCCTCCTAACACCAGAGTGGCTTTCCCAAGTCTTCCCACTTCTTTTTCCTTCCAGCAGTCTTTAATGACCTTTTTCACTGACTACTTTTGGAAGAGTTGGGCTTTCATTGCTATTGCAGTTGGAACCAAAAATCTGTGCTCCATCAGTTTTCCTCTGGGTTAGGGTTAGGGTCCAGCCACTTGTATAGGAGAGATTAACCCAAACACTCCCCGAGGCTCTGAAAGGAGAGACTGATCAGGAGCGTCTACACTTGGAGCTAGGGATGTGATTCCCAGCTCACGTAGTTACACTTGCACTAGCTCTCAGTGAGCTAATGCACTAAAAATAGTAGTGTAGCCACTGTAGCATGGGCAGCATCAAGAGGCGGCAGGTACGGACCCACCCCCGGTACAGAGCCACGGGGTCCAGGTAGGTTTGCACTCAGGGCAGCTAACCCATGCTACTGCTTACCAATGGACATTCTACAGCAATGTTTTTTTAGTACATTAGCTCAATGAAAGATGGAATGAGCATGTCTGTGGGCTAGGAATCACCCCCAGCTCCAGGTGTAGATGTAGCCTGACAGGAGGGACAGACAAGTGTTAAATCCCTATATGAATTACATAAAATGATTAGTATGTATTTTATGCTTAGGTTTTTAAAATGTCTTAATTCTCTCTCTCTCTCTCTCTCCCTCCCCCCCTTTCCCGCTCCCCCGAAGTCCTAAGATATTGGACCTTAGATTCACATCTATGGGAAAGCTGTTGTAGGTATTTTTAACGTTTCTAAAATGTACCCATTATAATTAACCTGTGTTCAAAACTCAGACCAACCCAAGCTCAACTTTATTTGAGGTTGTTGGGTTTTTTTAATGGAATCTCTTTCGCTTATTATTTTTATTTTCATTCACCTCTGCACTTCTACTTCTGATCCCAGCCAGAACCATGAAGTGCCAAAAAGGCTGCTCCTGAGGTATTTCCAGCCTGACCACAGCACCAAATACCCGATATCTCATTAGAAAGCCTGTCCTCGTGAGACTTCCAGGCTAGTTCTGCAGACTTAAGTAGTTCAGATATTTCAGGTTAGATCTGGTGAAGCACCCACCCAGACTTCAGGGTGTTTTTGTAAACCAAGCCAGTATTTTCCCTTTATTTTATTTTTGTGCTTAAAAGAGGCCAAGGATTGGGATTGAGTGAGTATATAATTAGTGTAAATGGCATCTGAATTGTTTCTTCACTCCAGAAACAGAACACTTCTTGAGGCTAATTGAAAATGCAAAGAAAAAGCACTTCAGCACAAGCTTGTTCTGAAGTACTGCGGTAACCTTCACACCATAGAAATATACAGAACTGATGCTTTTAGTTTGTTACCTATGATGGACTGCAGTCTATCAAGGAAAAATTAATTTTAGATGAATGAAAAGTGTACTTATCTGGCTAACCTTTGGCTCCTCCTATGCTGTATAGTCTGGGCTAGATTCTGCTCTCAGTCATAGTCGTGTAAATTTGGAGTAACTCCCCTGACGTTATTACAGGTGTGGGATGTAAATGGATTTACACTGCTGAAACGGAGAACTGAATCTATGTGCCCTGCCTCCCAGTTGTCAATGTGCAGAAATGAAGAGATGTTGAATGGATTCTGTATTCTGGACAATACTTTTACAATCCTCTTCACGGCACAGAATATCAGTTATTTTTTTCTACCAATTCACCCCCATCACTCCCCACTTCTCTCCCCAGCCCCTTTCATAACACTACAATACAAAATGCATTGATTGACACCCAAGATTTAGCCTGTCAAAGGTACAAGGTATTTCTGTGGTGAGTCAACTATGTTCCTTACTAAACAATGCAACTGCAGTGAACTGAACAAACAAGAAGTAAGCAAAATATCTCACATACAATGATTTACTATAAATACACCACCCCCTCCAGTTAGGTAACTTCTATGCAAACTGACAGGGCAGACTTCAGATTAAGAAAATAAATGTGCCCTCTTTACAATTATTTTGATTGCACTGAATTAAAGTGGCAGCATACAACCTTGTTTGTTTGATAATGATAAATGGACAACTAAACTCTCATATAAAACATATTCACGTAAACAGAGAGACGGACCCAAACCCAGGCTCTAGATCCCAGCTGACTTGAACACAGGAGGAGTTAGGATCCAGATACGAATGATATGGTTATGATCCATCTTTGCTTTCTAATTATATATCTGCTATAAGTCAAGACAATGGGACGAATCCTCTGCAGGTGTAAAATGATGCAACTCCATTGACTTCAATACAGTAGTGTCAGTTTACACTGGCAGAGAAGTGGAGCCAATATGTATAAGACCTAAAGAAGATATGACCTGTGGGGAAAAAACAGAAAGCAATTCCTCATTATTTTCTTATAGGATAGATAATATTGCACATTTATGGGGAAATCCTCAGCCCAGCATCTAGACATGAGACACTGGAGCGATGCAAGGGAATGAGGGAACAAAGGAGTCTCTCCCTCAGGCTGAGGAGCTATTTTGCAGCCACGACTCCAACCCTAAAACTAATCTGCACAGCAGTAAATCCTCCAGCCCCCACTAGGTGCTGTCCTACAGGACTCACCCACAGAAGTTGTGTGTGTGGGGGGGGTGGGTGGGGGTGGGTGGGGGAGGGGTGCACTCCTGACACTCTCCCCTTGTCCTGCCTTTTATATGGCTAGTGCTGCCTCCAGGGGACTTCCAGGGAGAGCAGGCTGAAATTGTGTGATTTTGCTACATGGCTGTGTAGATGCATGGATTAGGAATACAGACACTTCTGGCAGTATACTGGAAGCAGGACAACATTTCAGCACACATCCAATATTGCTGTTTGGAATCCCATTCTGGCAATACAAACGCAACTGCACAACATGTGTACGTGGGTTCATTGCTTTACACCTAGAAAGAATCTGTAACTAGTCGCATTAAGCAGGAGCAGAAAGGTTCATAGCAAAAGGGAAATAGAAGCTTGTTGTAAGCATTGATGCTGCAACTTCTGTCTCAAATGTGGTGCCACTTCACAGTGTCAGCAGATGGGTGAAAGAGACACCTTGGACCTTCACAAGCAAATCCATTTCAACCCCTTGAAGTGGGAAATACTAGTGCAGGGAGTCACTGTATGGCATCAGTTGCTTTACAGCTCTGGAGCACTAGGTGTCTGATAAAAAAACGAGATGAATTTGGAACGCTATCTTGTACTACACCAGTAGCTTTGAAATTTAAAAAAGGGACACAAGGAAATTCCAAAGCACATGGAGAATATGAGTTTTTCCCTCCTGTGGTTACAATGAATGAGTGCACATAAGCATCGGCCGTACAAAATGATACCCATGTAGAAATTCTAACATGTACATCCATGTTTGCAGGAAAGGTTCTAAGTTTTCGACCTTGCTACTCCACTGCCAGCTCCAGCCCCTTTCCATGTACCAAACAAGTTTCTACCGCATTCTACTGCCAGGCAGGTGACACTGGAGGCTCAGGTAACCTTGGCAACTTATACAAATATCTAACATTAGGGGGAGAGAAAAGTGAAGCATACAAAGAACATATCCCTCACTCATTTATTTAACAAAAAAGAGAGAGGTAAGTTAGGCAAGAAGTGTAGATGACCAGAAATTCTGATGAAAAAGGATTAGGTATTTGGCTATATTCTCCTCAAGCACCTTATTCTGCTGCTGTTGAAATCAGTGGCAAAACTCCCACAGATTCCAAGAAAAGCAGGACTGGACCCTACAACAAAAAAGCAACAAGAACATAAATTTGATGGAACTGCTGGGCATGAAAAGTGAGAAGGGAGAACAGACAGACAGCAGCAATGAATAAGTTGGTACTAACATGAAAGGCTTAAAAATAGAAAGTGTGGACTGTGGGAAAGCATGGGGTGTATGGAAGAGAGACCTGGAGAGAGGCAAGGATGACCTTGAAGAGAAGGTGTCATGAACTTCATTGGAGTTACTGAGTAACGGAATACAATCTGACCAAAAGTTAAACAGGATAAAGCAGGGGTTCTCAAACTGGGGGTCGGGACCCCTCAGGGGGTAACAAGGCTATTACAAGGGGGGTTGTGAGCTGTCAGCCTCCACCCCAAACACCACTTTGCCTCCAGCATTTATAGTGGTGTTAAATATATAAAACTGTGTTTTTAATTTATAAGGGGGGGTCGCACTCAGAGGCTTTCTGTGTGAAAGGGGTCACCAGTAAAAAAGTTTGAGAACCACTGGGATAAAGAGACATGACTGGGAGCAGAGAGGATTGAGTTCTTGAAGAGACTTAGCAAAAACAAAGATCTGGGAGCTTAGAGACAAAGAGAGATTGCAGTCTGAAGACTGAGAAATGTAGCTTTGGATACCCAGAAGAAGAGAATCTTAAAAGCAGGGGAAGAGAGAATGAAAGGGACTAAGCACACCAAGAGTGCTAATGTAATACACTGGCCTAGTGGTGACCACCTCTCCCTCCACTGGTTGGTCCCAGAATTGATACAACCTGCTGCTTTATCACAGTTAAAGGAGCTTCCCTTTACTTCAAGTGGTGCAGGCAAGCACTTTTGGTGCGGAAGATCCTGCGTTTGATCCGCACTAATGACCTTTGTGTCTGGATGTATATACAGTCTCGGTAAATTGGTCTATTAATGATTAATTACACTAACTTTTTATAAGGGGAATTAAAAAATAATAAACATGCTGCGTTAGCAACATAATTCCCCAATTCTAACTATGATAGATTGTAAAAATGCTAATATATTGATATTATATAAGAAAAATGATGAATTAATAATAAAAATTGTTTGACATTACTATACTGCCTCTAACAAAAAAGGACAATTCTTGCTGATGTGTTAAGTGTAACAAAATGTTACACTGCATGCACACTTCTCCACCTGGGGAGTGGATAATAGAGCAAACTACAGGTGACAAAGGTTAGCTACGTCACTTAATGCACCACTGGAAAGTGCTCTGATACCATGAAGATGAGGGTGATGTAAGAACCTCTTAGTTAATGCCAGGAGAATGCTCCAGGCACTCACAGCAAGGAGGCTACTACAGCAAGTATTTTAAAAAATACACCTGTATATTAGAATAATAATGAAAATTATTAAAAACCAGACACTGTACTGTAAAACCTAGACAGACCAAATTCATCCCTGGTGTAATTCCAGGTTGAATCAGGCTCAGAAAATGTTAGCTGTCTCATACCTTTAAAAGCACAGTTGTTTAAAGAGTGTATGCTATAATCAGTCATGCTGTGAGGTAAAATTACTTTCTATTGTCTATTCATACTTTTGTAATGCTGCTGTTTGTTTATGTTTTCTGTGGTGTTGGAAGGAGAATGGACTAGAGGAGAAATTTAAACAACTGTAACTTGAAAGAAGCTGACATTAGTGGGATGTATCTAAGAAAGTCTCAGTGTTGGAAAAATGATCCTCATAATGTGAAATATAATGTGAAAACTAAGCTCTTTCACAGAGGAATTGTGGAATAGACTAAGTGCAGTATGAAAGACAAAGGAACATCCCAACAGAATGAGAGATGTTAAAAAGGATACTGTACACTTTGTAACACAGTCACAAAGTTCTCTCTACACAAATCCTTTTGATCACAGTTTTCTCATCCAGAGAGTTAACGTATTTGATGATCACACTAATGTTTCTTTTCAATGAAAAAGTGGGCTTGTTCACTTACCAATTCACAAGTATGTACATACAGCATGCCAATTAAATCACCTGTAAACCTGCAGTAGCCACATGACAGGGGCAGTGCTATATGTACCAGGAGCCTAGAGTATTATGCTGTCTCCAAAAGTAATTTGCACACTGTGAGAGTAAGAGCAAGCCATCTGACAGCAGATAAGGAAAGGCTGATGTCAAAGTACCAAAAAGAAAATGTCATCCTGGAACCACAGTAGGGAGGAGGGAAAGGGACATTAAATGATGTCAAAAGATCACAGGGTGTTTTCTTTGTTATCTTAGTAGAGAAGATGGACATTTTTCAAGAACAAAACTACTCTTCACCCTTCCTCTTCATAAATAACTCAGCTAGGGGGGAAACACCTTCCTGCAATTAAACTCTTGTGCATGTGCATTTTCCAAAGTAGTTCACTCCCCAATACTCCATAACCAAAGGTTTTGTTTCTTCTCTATCAAAAAGCTGAAATTACAGCCCAGAATGTTTTTCAAGCCACTGTCCTACATCCAGCAGGCCAGATTCATCCCTGCTGTAATTCTAGTGCAGCCACGGTAGTCACACCCAGGATGAATTTAGCCCAGTATGTACAGATGCAGCAATATGTAAACTTCCAGTTTTCAGATTTTTTTTTTAAACTTGGTTCTTCTTCTTGTTTGCAGGTTGTGGGCTCCCTCTTGTGGTCATCTACAGATTTCCAGCTATTAACCAACACCATCTAAAAAGTTACAGTATTAAGCTACAATAAGCACCCACTCTGAAAATGCCAGGCCATACTCAAAGTCACCAGATGTCTTGAATAAAGCTGTCCTTTGTTCCCTTATCTCACTCTCTCATTCCTCAGTAGTTCCCTTCAATGCTGTCAAAAACTTAGGTAGAGGAAATTTACACTCCAAGTCCACAATGACAATGAAATGGTAAGATTGGGCATAAGGACAGCTCCTGGCTAGCGATGCTGGCCATTACCAGAGGGGCAGGGTGGGAACAGGCCACAGCAGTGCCTTAAGGGTATTTTCTCTGTGTACCTGGTTGCCCTGTGAGGCATAATGCCTCCCAGAGCTCCCACTGGCCTAGTGCAACTCTGCACCCCCTCCAAAGGCAGACCAGTGCCTTAATCACATGAGTATGCCTGAAACGAACAACCGGCCCAGAATTATACCTGCCTGCGACAGGAAGCTTGAAAAGTCTGAGAGTTTCCCAAAGGTTGAGTCACACACACAAATTCCTTCCTCAGGCTTTTTTCTTCCTTTAGAGAAAAACAAAACATACTGAAATCACTTATTATTAGCAGTTTAATCAGTGATGTAATACGTGCTCAACTTTAAGTAAATCTGGAGAATAGTGAGGCTCAGTAACTGCCTGTCTAGGACCCCCTCTCTGTAGTCCTTCTCCATTCCTACTCTGTAGTCCTCCATTCGTCTTTGCCCAAAGCACCCACAACTGGGGTAACACTAAAAAATCATGTTATGTCTGACATAGTCTTGCCATCATGAGAAATTCCTCAGCAGTCTGGGGGGAAGGCACGTATTCTCAGATGCCTGACATTCCCCTTCCCTGGCCACTGGGTCATCGCTTCCATCCCACCAAAGTTTTTATGACCCGTTTGGAATTTGAAAGATTTTCTGCCAAAGACCCAGATCCTTCTAAGTCTTAAATATGTTTAACTCTGCATGTGGCAAGCGGCCCACTGAGAACACAGGGGGCAAAGTTAAGCACACACGTAAGTTTTTACAGGATCATGGACTAAGTTTGCAGGACTCTGAATATATTTCTGATTCAGGCCAATGGCGCTCAAATGTATATTGCTGCTATTATGAACTAGTAAATCACACAGCCTTTCCTATTGCCTCTAACTGATCTTTATTTTTCATATTGAATTAGGAAACTTTCTTTGGCAGGGCCTTTCTTTAATTGTTTATAGGTGATTTCCACTTACAAGGTTTCATATCAGCATTTACTGAAATGGGATGGCATGGCGTCTTATTGGTACTAATGCTCCATTCAGGAGGTCAGCAACCCGCAGCTTGAAACTCTATCTGACCCTTTACATAAATCCTTGTGGTTCAACAGTTAGGTAGCTCTCCTAGCCTTGACCTTCAGCCATAACACATGCATGTCAGCAGTTCAGCCACTCGGTAGCACTGCATAGGTGAAAAAAAAAAAATCTAAGCCTAATAGCCTGGTTAGAGATTTTTCTTAGAGAGAGAAGAAAGAGAGAACTTGATGGGAGACCTTGCCGTGATAGTCATATGGATGAATTCAGCTGTATTTGCTTTTATATATGCTGGCCCATTCATTTATTGTGAGGCAAGTGCTGTCCCTGTGGCCATTTTTTAAGATCCCATTTTTTAAGTTGGCAAGACATAGATGTTTACTGGATGCCTCATACTATGCATTAAACTGTCAACACAACAGGATATCTCCCATAATAAGAAGAAAACAGCAGCCATCCTGCAATGATGCAATAACTGGGAATGTGGAAATAAGTTCAACTCATGAAGAAGTATTTCACTGAGGTAGCTTATATTTTTGAACTCGGACCAATATAATTTCATTCCATTCCAATGGATAAATTGATGCAAAGTGAATGTTTGCAAGAGGGAAACTTATGAGGAAGATGACATTCTTGTGTTTGGTTAGTGTCTCTGTCACCTAGCATGATTTTGGTTTTGACTCCTGACTACTGAGGGACCTAGAACCAGGCTGAGTTCCTTTTCCCAAAGGCTACCACAGCATAGGTGAGGGAAACAATAAATGCGCTTGCACTTCCTGGTAGCTAATCAGGTTTGAGGTCTGAGCTGATGGATAATAGCAAGATGAAGAACCTGGAAATACTAATCTCAGACTCCATTCAGAGACTGAAGTCTAAATAGTGTGCTGGTGTTGCTGACACTCAACCTCTCTGAATCTTCTGTAAGGTAAGTACTGTACATAACTTTTCTTTTTGTGAAATGCAGCATTTAACAATTCACTCATATAAACCACCTAAGGGGCAGAAGAGAAGCTACATCTTCATGTTCCACGTCTGACAAAACCAGAGCACATTATCCGTGGTGATTAATAGAGATAGTTTTGTCTGTAGTATCAGGAGTAGATACTGTGAGGTGCCAAAGTGCTGCAGCTTGTAAAGCCTTTGCAGGCAACACTCCCAGATGTCTGCTGAACCGAGTTGGTGACCACTTGAAAATTCAAACAGAAAATTTTAAATTTTAAAATGTTGCCTAGTCTTAGCATCGTTTTCTTGCTAGTTTCCCTAACATCTTAACTCTTCTTTGATCTATGTGGCACTCAATATTTCCAGGTTTTGTAAGACTGAATATTTCTAAAATTCTGTAGTTCTGACTGATTACACAGTTCAAAGACAGCATACACTGAGACACCACAGCAAAACAAAGCCATGCCAATCCTGGAAGGTACAGAGAGCCTCCACCACCCAACTTCGGCAGGACAGGAGGCACTAAGCATGTTGAAGGACCAAGCCCCCAAATTCTAGCATCTTTTAATGCTTGGAGAAGAACCTGTCATGAACTACTATAGGCAATACCGATCCTGAGCTCTTTTCTGTGAAAGCAGATTCATGATTTCATGATTTAATACACAATCTGTGAATTTTAATAACCACCACTTATCAGTACATCTATCATATTATATCTTTTGCAGCTGTTGAAAAACAATATTGGTGCTTTCAGAGCAGTTTCATCACAGATTAAAAAAGCCTAAAACAACATCGGCAAACAAAAACAAGCATATGCCTACTTGACCGAGGCTACATAAACCTGTTGTTCAATACAGAGAAGGGATTACAGCATTACTTTTTAGTGAGTTGCTTTTCATATGGAAATTTTTTTTCATAGTAAAGATCTGTATTTAATGGCATCAACATAAAAAACACTCCTATTTTTAGTTCCGTGATCATGGACATATAGATTTTCCTAGTGTCTGCAAGCCTACATTAATGTTAATTTCACCATTCTCCTTTGTATTTTGTTAATATCACAATCTGCTGTAAAACCTTGCCAAGTTTCTTAACTGTCATGTTAATTCCAAGATCTATTCCGCACACTTTGACATTTCAGGACAGAACATGGCAGTGAAAAAAGATTAAAAACAGCTTATAAGTATTATAAAATCTAGAACTTTACAGATGGTGGAATTATATCTGCTGAATAGAAATGCAGCACCTCAGAACACAATAATATTAGAAGAGCCTATTGATTTCTAAGGTAAACATTTTTCAGAGCTGCCATAAAATATCTAAATAGTGGGGGAAACAATTCAAAAATGTAAGAAAGTTATTTTATTTTTAACATCACACTGGATGTGTATATTGTATCTGTGCTAGTATTACGTTTCAAAGGTTTTCTGTACCATATAAATAAAGGGCATAATAAGATCTTGATTTTATTCACGGTCAGTTCAAAGTTCACACAAATTATTTCACACAGGGGATTTGTCTGAGGGTTTTTGTGTTAAAGAAATGCATTAATGTACTTTAGATATTAAATGACAATGCCACATGGTAAGAAATTTGCACGAATGAACAGGAAATTAGACACTGTTTTTTTAAACTGATTGCTAAAGAATGTACACTGTTTAAATGCATACTATCAATTTCAAAGGGAAGCATTTGCTGATTCCAGGAAGTTTAAAATCAGCTAATCAGAAAGTAATACAAAGTTAGAGTTGAATATGCTTTTTTTTTAAAGGAAACTGTTTCTTTAAAAAAAAATCCTTTCCCCTTTTCTTTAAGGAGTGCTTATTATTTCCATCATCCTTGTTGAGTTGTTGATGAATAGCTCACATCGTTTGCCAAACTCCACCCTCTGTCTTTTTTCTAAACCCTTTACTCATTATTTGCTCAGTCTTTTTCCCACAGCCTAGACAGCCTGTCAAGGCAGCTTAAATAAAACACTGTATTAACATTAGGAAATGGCATTCAGTTCCCAATTGATCTCCTAATACTTTATGTTGAAATGATAATTGGTACAGTCTTCATTGAAAAAAAAGAGAGAAAAACTACTTTTCAGTCACCACAAGGTATTATCTTAGCTGATGTATTCAGAACCAAACAGATACATTTTTAAAATCTCCCCCATCTGCTGGAGACTACAGTCCACAATTCTTTTCAGCTGACATAATCCACATTGATTCGTTCAGCAGATAAAATTCAGGCCACTTCTGCCCTTTATAGGAGCAACATAATACCAGTCTTTATTCAGTAACAATGTAACATAATGGGATCGGAATGTGCAAAATGACTGTTCTTAAATTACTGTGACACACAAGGGTCCAACACAAGCTGTGGTTTAATGTAAAAAATCATTAGGCACAGATTACTAAAGTGGTCCTGCATTAACAAGGTCCGACCAAGACTATTTATGATATTTTTCAGGGGGGAAAAAGCCCTGTTTGCTAATATCTTGATTATGAATGTGTTTTTAAGAGGAAAAAATCTGATGTTTTTACATGAAGAAAATAGTGTTTATTCAATAATGAGTGCAACAGTTAAACGTCCCATGAAGACCTTTTCCAAAGAACCAAGTTAATCTGTTAGACACTGAAGCACACTCACAACAAAATCTAAATATCAAAAAGATTGTTAAGAGAGTTGCCAGAAATGAATATTTTGGTACACTGCTATATCAAACACATTTAAAGGACCTTCAAAGAGTACACTTCTCCTCTTTTGATCTAACCACAGACCACTAGAAGAAATCTAGCAAGTTGTTGCAACACAGCTCAGGGGTTTTGACTCTATGTATATCATCTCTATTTAACAATCTTTCCCTCATATACTTACAAATCGACCTATCAACAGAAGAAAGCTCCAATGAAGGAAAGCAGTCAATTTCATCCCTACTAGACCAGTCTTTATGCAGTAAGTGTTCTATGACCATTCTGGAGCCCAAAATGTAAGACTCTCTTTGTACAATTGTTTCCTTCTATGATGAAAAGAGTGGTTTATTAGAAAATCTAAGGTTTAGGACATTTAACTTTTGATTAAAAAGTATTTCAATCTAGTATTACTTGCTTTAATAAAAGAACAAACAACCCTTTCTTGCCCCTACCAAAAATTATCTACCCATATAGTCACTGGGCTTTGATGTCAAGGCAGATAATCTAACTGCCTCACATTAGAGTTAATGGGTAGACTTTCTGGCACAGTGTTAGTAGCTTTTTGATGCATGGTTAGTGGAGTCTTGCCCTAAAGCCATTGTAGCTCAAGCCCAAGGAGATCAGCCCAATGTAAGGCTGATCCTGCAGTAGCATAAAACCAACCTATGAACTTTTGTGACACACACTACTGCCAGCATAGCAGGGAAAAGGGAATGTGGTTAGAATGCCTTAGTGCCAATTAAATCCTCATTTGTGGTTTTGGTCCTTTGAGCCTGTTTGCAGCTAGCATGAATTAGAGCAGCTTTTAGGCTTCTCTAACTCCATTCATGGAGAACTGCGCTGCACACAGCAGCAAAATGATTGGGGAAAAGCAAAAGCTTTAAGCCATCATTGGACATGTACACTTCTGACCTACACCCTGTGCACATCAAGTGCACCCCAGGATATGGCCCAGTTGATTGCTGATGTGTATAAAGTGGGTGGGCCAAATACTGCTCATTCTACTCTCACATGGCGACTATGGGAGTAATGAGAGCAGCATTTGGCTGTATTTTACTACTCTTGCATCCAAAAAACTACTAGAACCAGGTGAATTTTTAAATAGATTTGCTTCATCTATACTCCCACTTTTTGTGCTCACTTCCCACGAACATTTGAGCAATAGCGTTTTCCTAGCATGACCGTTTGTAAAAAGTAAACTTCAAATATACAGGCGTATTCGTGGAAACTGAATCTTTAGATTCAGACACGTGAGTATTCCCACCCAAATTGGTTTCACACGCATCCAATGAATTAACAGAATTAACACCATGAAACTTAGCTGACTAATCACAATTAACCAACACTGGAGCTGGGCAAAGAAAGAAAATTTCATTTTGTGCAGGATTTTGAAATTTCAAAATTTGGTTTTGTTTCAATTAGGAACAAAATAAAAAAAATTGAAATTATCTGGCAGAATGAAGACAGGTAATCTGGAGCCATGATCCTGGGAGCCAGGGATTCCAGGACTTCAGATCCTCTGCAGCTCCCTTTGGAGGTTGATATAAGCTGCCAAGGAGTCAGGTGGGTGAGCTGGCAGGAAACTAGGCAGGTTTCCGTCTGACTCCAGCCTGGGTTCCCTTAGAACTTCCTTGATATCCAAATGCCTTTGCAAAATGTTTAGATTTTGACACATGGGCAAATTGCTACAAAAATGTTTTGTACAAAGTTTTCCGAGCAGTTCTAACCAACACATCTTGAATAGCAAATACCTGCAAAAAGTTGCTCACAGTCAACCCAAAGCATTAAATAAGCCACACACAAAAAATTAGCTGGATACTTTTGAATAATGTGTTACATAAGCAGCTCACTTTTGTTAGATAGTTACTAGGAAATGATTTTAAAAGATAGTACAAATCAACTTCACGATTCTAACCATCTTTGAAACTCACTATATTTGCATATTCTAGTGAACCTGAGACGTCAATCTTGACTGCACATATCCAATAACTGAAACATGTGGCCTTAAAACCTTCAATCAATATAAACCTTTTAGAGCCCAAGCTTCACAAAACTGTATCAAATATATATTTGATGAGAAGAGGGTTAATTGAATAATTGATTACTGAGTTGCAATTAAGTGCCTTTCAGATATCTTTGGGAAATAATGAGATATAATAGTGATAGATATTTATTAGTTTATCAGCTATCCCTGATTTATAGGTATAATTTATTTTTTAATTTCCAAAGTCAATTTTAACATTTATATATTTTAATAATATAGTCCCTAGTGAGAATCAATATAGACTGTATTTTCACCATAGGGCTATCAACAGCTACGAGAGAAATCTATACTTACCAATTCAGCCAGTTCCACTGCAATCTTCAATATTATAAATACCTTGTGTATGATATACTTTGCTAAAACTTTCAAGCTTTGCCTACTAACGGCACTCATATAGCATAAAATATTTGTTGTAAAAAAGGTTAACCAACTCTAAATGTGCTTACAAATCGTGAAATAGGTATTTTTAACTACAAAAATTTCACAAGATCTTTAGGAAAAATGGAATTTGCATTGTATGTATGTTTCACCTTATGATTAATTTTTATCCAAATGGAAAATAGTTTAATGGGAGTCACATTCGTATCAATTGCCAAGAGGAACACTGGGACCCTTTTAAGTGGACTAAACTTAATCTATAAGAAGCTGATCATCAAAGCTGTCTTCTACTTACTCCTCAAGACTACCATTATTGTTATTTCTTATTTACATTGCAGTAATGCCCAGAGCTCCCTGGAAAGATCAGGGCCTTGTTGTGGAAATATATAAAAGGCCCTGCTCCAAACAATTTATAATCTAAAACAGGATAAGATTTGGTAAAATTGTCTAATTGCTCAACAGCTGATAAGGAGCCTTAGAGATGAAATATAACCCTCTTGTTACAGAAGTTTTGATGTTAAGGGCATTCAACACTTTGCAGCATTAGTCCCTCAGACACTATAATCACTCCCTGCTGCCACTGACTGTCATTTGAATTACTGCTTATTAACCGTCACCAACAAAAACTAACTTTTAGGGTCTGATCCTGCATTCATTCCAAAAGCAGAACTCCCGCTGACATCAGTGGCAACTCTGTAACACTCCATAGGAGGAAGGCAGGTTCTAATTAGTTTAGGAAAATATTTCAGCTATTTTTGATTGATACTTCCAAGATGTGATGAGAATGATGAATACAATAACTTCACATTTTCACTGAAAAATCTGAATCTTTCTTTTGTGACTGCCACCTTATAATTAAGCATTATGAATTAGTGTGGGGAGTTAGAGGGTACTGTGAGGCATGAAACAGAAGCCTGAAAGGAAAAAATCAAAATACTTCCCTTTCTTTAAGTTAAATATCTACTAACAATAGCCCTTGATATATTAAATGTCCATTTATATTATTCCTTATTGAGCAAATTCCCTCAATTACAACCATGTAAATCCAGAGTAACTCCACTGTATTTCCTCATTTAAATTATTCTGCCTAGGAGCAGTAGAATTCTGTGTGGGATTAGGGGGTGCATGGGGCCATGTACTCATTAAAACCACACCTTGGCTCTCAGGCCATACCCATAACAACACTCATTGGTTGAAATACATCACTGAATTTTTGGCCTTTTAATCCTCTGACCTATTGAAGTCTGAGCAGGCCCTTTAAGGTCAATAAAGCTACTGTGAATTTACTCCAATGTAGCAGAGCAACATTTAGCCCTTAGAGAATGCTTTTGTTTAATATTGGCTATCAAAACAAAGCACTCAAATTCCATGGACACCTGGTATAACCTCCCTTATGCACTGCACTTTATATTGTGTCAAGGGTGATGTACACTTTATGTTGGGTCTCACAGCAAAATGACAGGCACTGCTGTCCATTGACAAAACCACATGACAGTTAGATGTCACATACAGAGAGTGCAGATGTATTATCACTCTACCACTTAGACAGGAATGACATCCTTTGAATCTCAAGAGACAGTGTTTCAGACGAGCTAACCTAAGTGTGCCAGTTGTACACTCAGCAATATTGACAGTCAACAATTCTGTGTACATCAATGGTGAAAGAATACTAAGACTTAAAGACAACTGATTTCAGTTTTTATAACTGAAATAATGATAACATAAAAGAGATGACTGTGGATAATAGTCTTTAAAAAAGGAATCCAACATAATGCTGATGTTTAAAAGATTGTTTAATTGATTTTTTTGTTTCAAATTTGAAACATACATTCTATATAATGGATAGGTTTATTCAAAAAGATGCTCTGATACAATTTCTTACAAAGTAATGTATCACAGAACATATGATCATTTTGTTTTAAATTGTCCTGATTCAAAAGAAAAAGCAGTAGCTTTCTCCCAGGTAAATCTAAGGACAATAATATAAAGTAACCTCAAGGTGAATCATCACACTGACTTTACTCTTCATGCTAGTGCTAATGCGGTTTGTGTTTGGTCTTCATTGTTAAAACTGAGAAATTTCTTTACAAAAGGTGTAAATTTTCACTTGGGACATGAGTCAACAATTGTGATTTGTTCTTAGGCAACATATACCATTTGTAATGATAAAAAAAGTTTTCACTAGTGAAAATGAAAGTTTTGTTATTGGCAAAAAATCTGAGTTTCTTTTTAAATTTGAAAATTTCAAATGTTGCATGTGGAAATTTATAAACTGAAAATTGATTAACATTTAAAGCTGTACAAAGCTACACTAACGGTCTTAAGTGAGAATGAGTACATTGTTTTAATACAACCATCCTTTGGACCTCATGAATATATTATCTCATCATGTCATTAGTCAGACTATATTTTTCTACTAGCAAAAGGACAAGTAGAATCATACTTTAATGCATCAGCATTTCATCAGGCAAAATAAAATCATTTTAATTTAAAACTTAAAGAGAATGGAATGTTCAACACATATAATACACAGCAAAGGGACTCTGTGGAATAAACAAGTTATTTTCTCACTTTGGGAATGACCATGCCTAACTGATTCATGGTTCTGCTGTGCTTCACCACTTATCACTTTGCAGGTTACTCCTGACTCATAAAAATAACATTTATGAATTCTCTTCCTTCCTCTTAATGCATGAAATTTACCTCTCACTGCACAAAGCCTGAGTAAAAGGAGCGAAGCAGGAGATTGGGGGATGGAATTCAACCTTTCAGCCCCCTGGTCGGTTGTGGGGCTGCAGTGAGGGCTTTCAGTGCTGCTATTCCAACCTATGGAAAAGCCTCTGAAATTCCTATGCATTCTGGCAAATGGATCAAATCTATGGAACCCTCCACAGCTCTACAGCCATATTGTACATGCCTCTCCATGCCAGCTTATTCAGACCAAGTACAGAGGCTCATTTGGTCATAGGTAAGGGACAATAAGGTAAATCTGCCCATGTTTCTCCCCTTCCCTCAAAGGGACACCCTTGGTACCTGGGGCCTCTGTACTGGGGTGAATTTCACCATTTGTGAACACAGTTGGTGATCCTGCAGCCGTTATTTAGACAAAATGTTCACTAGAGTAACAGGATTTTTGTCTGGGTAAACCATACAAGATTAAGCATATATATAGTCTGAAATGCCTTCGAAGTTTCAAAAAGGGGCCACATTTTTGACTGGGACATCTCTGCATTGCCATAATACACATAAAAAATAATAATTGTATTTTGCAGCTTGAATTCTCGTTCTAACTATTCAAGCCTTTTGAATTGCCAGTGTAAAGAAGGTCTGCAGTGTGGGTACTTCAATCATATGGCAGAATTAAAGGATGACTTCAAACAACTCCACTATGCATTGTCACAGGTGGCATGCTCCAAATGGCCCCTGACACAAGTATAACCTACATGCATGAAACACAGAGCCATGGATTGGGGATGTTTGGGCTCAGGTGGCAGAGTAGAGGAGCAATCTCTTTCTGTGGCACATTCCCCTCTGTACAGCTTGGCAATTACACAGGAGGAACTGCTGGTGCAACGAGCAGTAACTGACCATTGCATCATCATCTTCCATTTTACAAGCTTCAAGGGGAAAACCAACAGCAGCATTACTCCTAAGATGGGGCCTCCTGAGCACTGTGAGGAGATCTCCAGGGATGTAGGCTGGTTTTCCTGGGGAGCCATAAGCTCCACCAGATTTATAGACCTCACCCTTTCCCCCCGCTCTGTGATCTCCTAAACCCTCTTCCTCAAGGGCAGCAGACGGAGGAAATACCACAAGGTGAATCATCTCCTCTGTGTTGAGAACTTTTCTTCATTCATGGGTTTTTCCTTTGGAGGGAGGTATTTTCCCCTAAATTATCAGTGAACTGTTACTGCATGAGATTGTAACTGATTTTCCCATTCCATATCTATTAACATTTAATATCTAATAAAAATCAGAAAGCCCCCTGCTAAGATGCCTTGATACTACGGTGATGAGCACTGAATAAATGGCTAGATAGATGGATCCTAAATATTTCCTTTTATCCACTTTATATAGCACAAAAATTCAGTAGACATAGTGACAAATACATCTACAATTATATAAAGCTTTTGGGGTATTTTACTCCTATTCAGACACAACATTTACTAGTGTCGGTCTAATCATAAATATAATTACTCTTGAGTGCTCTATTACAAAAACCAATAAACTAGGCCTCAATAGAGATTCTGAAATTACTTAACTTTTCTTTAGAAAAATATTAAAACAGCATTATCACATCAATGAGAGGAAAAGACAGGAAGATAATAAAGTTATGTTAAACCTCCCTGTATTTACTCATGTGTGAAACAGTTATGTCTGGTCACATAATTGCAATGGTTCTGAGAAATATTTCATATTTTATAATGAACATTAAAAGAGTTTGTGGATCATTACTTTATATGAGTTCCAAAGTTATTACATAAAATCCAACAGGAATGGTTATAAATTATTTGATCCTCTAGTCTGGCCTTGGTAAACATAACATGAAGGCTGAAACATCTCAGCAGACAAGATTCATGGTAATAGGTAAAGTGTTTCTACAGTTAAAGAAGAAAACACCAGAGTACTTGTAAGCAAGGCTCTTAACATTTTTTGTTTGCTGTTCCAAAGAAATTCTTTTCAGCAACGAGCCTAAGCCATTAAAAAAAAAATAGCTTTGTCTAGAACAAAAGGAAAACTTGCTCACAGGCATGTTCTTTCGCCTACCAATTTGGCATGGCCCTAAAGTCACTGTCAAATTCTTGAACTTACAGCACAGTATGTGTTTAAGATACTGTACTTAGCCAGGAAATAATATCACAAGCAATTATTTGATTTTAAAAAGGATCCTGAGGAGCATCTCATTGAAATACGAAAAATACAGTATACTAACAAAAATTACATACTTGACACAATTATGTGGAATTTTTGTCTTCAAAATAGAGTTGGCAGCCAGCATTTTAATTAATAAATGATCATTTGTGTCAGAGATAAATGTACCGGTAATACAAGATTAATTGTGTCCCACTTCCTCCTATTTGCTCATATTTTTATCAGGCTATTATATTTTTTGTCAAAATATGGAGTGGTTTTTTGGTTGATTTTCATTCTATAAAAGCTTTCAAAGAATATTAACATGGCAAACTCATTCAGATACACAGAACAAAACATTCAATAACCTCAGAAAAGTAAGTTTAGATATTCTTGTCAATTAAAAACCACATGTAAAAATACATTTAGGAAGGTTCAGATCAAATGTTCAAATCCTGCAAACCCTCAAATGAGTATTCCCTAGTCACTTGAGTGGTCCAATTGCTCATGTATGAAAATCCCTTCATTGCAGGAATTACTGGGTGAAATTCTATGGCCCAGGTTTTGCAGAAGGTCAAAGTAGATGATCCTAACGGTCTCTTCTGACCTTAAAAATCTATTAATGGGTTTTCAAGTTTGAGCTTTATGGGCCTGATCCACAGACCATTGAAATTAATGCAAAGACTCATATTGACCTCAGTGGTCTTTGGATCATGGCCTATGGAGTATCTGATGTAACTCTTATTAGCTAATTGTTTTTTCAACTTTATTCCACAAATTCCTAAAGTTTTATTAAAGCAATAAGCAACAATTCTGTGGTTACTAAAGGCACTTAGCTTAGGGACATTCTTTCATCACAAACACTTGGGTATTGAACCTGCATGCCTTGCAATCATCTACCCTTGATGTTGAAGATGTCCACTGTAACTTCACTCTCTGTTGAGTGTTCCTAGCCAAAAGACATTCTGTTTTACGTTGTCAGCTACCTTACAAATATCTCATTGGGAAAATGTAATTCCAGAAGTTGGAGACACAAAATATGCACCACATTTTAAATGCTTGCTTTAAATGTTATGCTATTCTTTAAATTTTTTGCATCAGAGGCACCCAGACTAGTGATGAAAATTTTTAAGATGCATTCTATTTTCTCCTTCATTTTCTTCATTCACCTGGGTTCTTTCAGTACACTTGAACATTTCATCTTCACTAGTTGTCCACCAATTGTTTGCATAAGTGTTTAATTTGTTAAATAACTACTTTCTCCTCAATTCATTTCTCTTTAGCTTTCTGGGAATTTTTAATGAAAATACAAAATTACTTTAGTAAAACTCTCAGATTAAAATGAGAATGTTTTCAGTATTTCTCAAGTAAAAGAAAATGTTCATATGTAAAAAGAATTCTTTTCTGTATGTAAAAATGCATAGCCAATACTATAGACACAGAAAGACCTCACAAAAGTACCAATCTGCAATGTAAGGAATAGTGTGGAACTGGATAAAGCAAGAAAACTACCCAGTATTCCTATAATGTACCAAATCTATTGAATTAACGTATTCTCATAATGTCTTTGTAATTTCAGTAGTATGAATTTATGTCATTACACTTTTTGTTAGTTCATGGAGCTAAACTATCTGATTTAGTTTATATAGAGATATAGATACAGAAAATATAAACAATACAACAAAGTTTTTAGAGGTTTTTTTGAGAGACTTGGTTTTTAAAGATAATATATTCATCATTGTTTTTCTTGTACTGGAAACATGTTAAAAATATTTTGCTATGTCCTCTAGGTGGTGCTAATACTGCATAGCTTTGACTTTTCAGCACAATGAAAACATTAATTTGCTATGAGATAATTTTTGACGTAAATGTAAAATGGTGCCCATTCGAACTCAGTAATGAAGCATGGTGCATTTCTACAGCTCCTAATTTGACTAGTTAAATGACTCCATTACGTGTCTAACAGACAGAAGCAAATAATTTCTGGTCAGTTGACGCTCACTTATCCGTATCATTTTACCCTGAAAATAAAGTCTCTAATCTACAGTTTCTTTGTCTTAGTTTTTTTAAAATATTATTAAAGCAAACATACTTAAATAAGAGATATTAAACCAACACAAACTAATAATTAAGACTACAATTCTGAAATAAAATTTATGTAATATGGGAGGATGAATAAAAAAATTTAAATTGAAATAGTAAATTAAATGAATGCTTGTCCTGGTTATTTCAGCTGTATTGTCTGACAACATTTCTATTTTTTTAAATAAACGCTTTTTCAAAATCATTGATTTTGAAAGTCCTGTTAAATACTGTTAGCTACTCTGTTAAACTTTATCACAAAACTTTGAGAATGTTTAGACAGACCTTTTATGGTGTATAGCAATAAAATAAAAATGCTGCCTTAATAAATATCAGGTGATGAATAATTTTGCCCTGAGGAAAAAAATGGTTAATGCTGAATCTTAATGTTCCTCATCTAAATGCTTTTTCTTCCTGCTAAAAACAAGTTTAGAATTAAAGCATATCACTTTACACATATTGCATGCATATTAGTGAGACACAGCTGCTTATGTCCTACTCTTAAGAGCCATATGATTAAGTTATGGGATATCAGATAATCCAAAGTCTCTTTCTATTGGTCACCTTTCACAGACAAAGGCTTTTTAGTTTTAAGTCCATTTAATGACAGAATGTCCAATTCTATAAATGTGTGAGTAATTCCAGTGGAACACCTGTGGCTCCCTCCACTAGAATACCGAGTGGAAGATATAAAATGTCATTACAGTAACATTCACTGTCTGACTTTAACTGACAAAAGCAAAAATATTCAGAGTCAAGGCTGCCACTCCACCCCTGACGTATTCCATCATGCTCGGGTTTCCAGGGTCTCAGAGCAGTAAGTGTGATCTTACATATCATATCCAGTACCAGTTTTTAATCAAAACGAGGTGAGTTAAGGACATAGTGTCTGTTTTCTGGTTTAAGTTGCAGCCTTAGGGGATTCATTTCCATGGAAGTTTGCAGGGTCAGAGTCACTTGACTCCTATAGTTGTTAACAGAAGAGATGGGACAAAATCTTCCTGAGCTATTTGGAAAATTTAGCACCTAACCTTATTTTAATGTCTTTTGCATTTACATTTCTTTGGGTTTTTTAAAGTTATATATATAATAAAATAGAGAATATTACAATTTTTTCCCCTATTTTAATACGTTTCATGAGAGCCTGAGACTTCTAAAGAATGGTGGGGAAATACATTCCAGGAGATCTAGACAGTGTCGAAGGAACTACTTTGATTCCTCCTTAGCTGAATCTTTTCTATTGATGTTGTCTTTGCAACCCATGGCAGCAGAACTGCTATGACCCAAATCTAAGTCTGGAAGGTTACATTAAAATGAATGGGCTACTTCTGAGTATCCATTCTTTGCATACAATATGCATACAATGAGTTAGGACTGAATTTAGAACTAAAAGATAAAGCTGTTGAATTTCAGCAGGGTCAAGGCTAGCTCCTGCTCTCAAGGAAGGCAATGGCAAAACTTCCAATTGACCTCAGTGAGAGGAGGAGCAGACCCTATATGGAATAAAAGAAATGGAAGAAGTGATTCTCTATGGAAATGGCAGATGTTCAAAGAGGAGTTAATATCAGTATAAAGAATATGCATATAACCTAGCAAAAATACACTAAGGACACAAAAGCAACCTCTAAATGTGTGAATCAAAGATCTTGGATTCGTAAGAGGAAGGATGGTCTACTGGTTAGGGTGCTAGCATGGGTCTCAAAGATTTGGGTTCAATTTCCTGCTTCATCATAGATTTCCCATGTGACCTTAAACTTAGTCCTTCTGCGCCTCAACTCCCCATCAGTGAAATGGGAATAACAGCACCATCCTGCCTAACTGGGATATTGTGAGGATAAATACATTAAAGATTATGAAAAATACATTAAAGATTATGAAATGCTCAGATACTATAGTAATGGAGGCTATATAAATACCTAAGACAGATATGTGTAGACTATTTTTTTTTTCATTTTAGTTAGATATCTAAAAACCCAATTTGAGTGTACTGATCGGACTTATTCAAAAGTTGGGGTGAGACCACCTTTAAAAAGAAGCTCTAAGAGCAATGAAAAGTTCATTTGGAACCAACAAAGCTGTGCACTCCCAGGCCTACTCCTGCTTCTACTAGCTTCAACAGGAACAGGAGCATATCCATGTTGTCAAGAACACCAAGCTACCAAGAATTAGAAAGATTAACAAGTGAAATTAAAGGTGAAGCGGTAAAAATGTATTGTGAATACTATTTAAGATCCAAAACCAGACACCAAAGATGGGCTCCATGCCAGAATTCTGCAGGAAGAGGCAAAGGAACAGGGAAGCTTTAGCAAATATCTTTGGCGGGAGAGGAAATGCCACTGGATGGGAGGGCTAAAGTAATAACAGTTCTAGGGAAGATCAAGGAAATTAAACACTAGTAAACCGAACTTCAGCAGTGAGGAAGGCATTGGAAACACTAATCAGGGACAAAACAGGGAAAGTTATGATTTAATTAAAGATATTCAGCATGGATTCACAAAAGGGAGATCATACGTAACAAAACTAATAGAATATTTTGAAAAAAAATAAACAAAAAATAAAATGATGAAGAAAGCCATGAGCACGATTTACTTGGACTTTAAGAAGGCTTTTGCTGCACTACCTCCTGAAAGACTAATTTACAATGCGAGTAAGTTTTGAAGAGAGGGCGAGCTGAATACTGGATAAAGGACTGGATAGGATATTGAAGGCACAGCTTTTCCTTACATTAACATAGAGAGATTAGGACCATGGGAGCTGTTGGCTGGTGTCCCACAAGCACCACTAATAAGCTGATTTTTTTTTCACTTTCCGTATCAGTGACCTGAAAGAAGAAATGTACAAGAAGGGGGATGAAATTTAGTCAATATAGAAAATGGAGGGGAAGCTGCAGACAATAAAAATAAGGGTGGCAAAAAATGAAAAATTCAGAATGTCTTTGAGGGAATATGGAAAGAGATTTGATGCAATTCAATAAAGAAAAATTTATTTATAGGCGCTGTGGGGAATTCTGAATAAAGTGCTAAAATCTTAATCACAAAACCTAGCAGCACCACAAAAAAGTAAAGATACTTCTGTGATACACAAACCGAGGTATTGACTGTAAAGTGTTAGAAACCATTTGTGCACTTTATAACAGAATAACAAAGAAATATTTGGAATATTGTACATCAGCTTTGACTACATTATCATTAAAAAAATTGAGAAAGTACAACACAGGATATCAAGTGACAAAATTATCTTAGTAAGTCAAAAACAAACCAGATCTATATTCCTTAGAAGAGAAGGTTAAGGAGTACAGAACTGCTATAGAAGGCTACTTAAGTTAGTGTCATATCTAACAGCAATTGGGCATGAACTGATGCTAAGAAAAAGCAGGCACAAAAGGAATTCAGATGGAATTTCTTATGGAATATGCCACCAAGGACAGCAGTAGCAAAAACTTGTGCAACAAACTATTACAGAAGGAGTTGCTCAAAAGAAGGAAAGACAGAGAGTGTAAGTGATGGTTGTCCCTGACCTTCCATCCTAAATGACCTTAAAACATATGGGCCATGATTTAAAACATAGACACTTGCAGGCAACTGCATGCATATTATGGACCAGATCCTCAGCTGGTATAAGGTGGCTGAGCTCCATACATTTCCATGTGTATATATAATAACTGAAATGTATGCACAAATTAGGTGTAGGTACATACATATATCCAGGTAGGTATCTGGCTAGCCATGAAAATGCACAGATACCTGACTGGAAAGGGATCTGGCCCAGATCCCAAAAGGGAGTTGAACGCCCCAATACCTTGCAGGATCTCGGCCTGTGTGTATAGGTTATGCATTTACAAAAGTCCATGTGCATCTAACTTAGAAAACTGATACTTGTATTTTTCAGATTCTAAGGAAATATATAGAATGAATTTATGCCTTAATGGCATACATACTTTTTGATGATAGTAGTGGATCTCATGAACCATGTATGAAGCCAGTAGAATGATTATGCTAAAAATCTTATTCCACAAACCATCATGAAAATGAATAGGATTTACATACTATACTACGCAGGAGGCCCCGTCCCAGTCAGAATTAGTGCCCCATTGTGCTAGGTGCTACACAAACACACACATATACACACGTACACATATTATCCCTACTGTCCTTCCACCTAGACATCACTAATTGGCTGTTTACTTAGGGTTTGTCTACATAGGGAGTTCTTCCAGACTAACAATTCCTGATTAACTCCATGTGTGGATGCTCTTATTCTGGAATAAATGTGTCTACACATATTGTTACTCAGGAATAGTTAATCCACTTTAAAATTCACACCGTACCTTTTTCTAGATTGACTTTCATGTGTAGACAACCTCTTACAAGCACTGTTGCATAAGTGGGCTTTGAGGACAGATTTCAATGACAGTTGCCTTATAGCTCAGATTGGAAAGGGAGTTCTTTGTACAGGGATAGTATACAAGAAGAAGGTGCAGGCAGAGTGGATGAGAGGCACAAAAGAAGGTAATCAAGGCTGACATCCCTGTTATAGCAAAGGGTACAGGAAGTGACGTGATAAGACACTAACAAGACAAGGTGAGAAGATAGAAATATAAAGGCGGTATACACTATAAAAACTGATATTTTCAGACCAGTCTATAGTGAAAACCAGAAGCCTGATCCAAACCCCCACTGAAGTCAGTGGAAAGTCCCCCACTGATTTCAATCATTCGATGAGGCCACAAAGGCTGCACTCATTCTTACTTTCTCTCCATCAACACTTGTTTTATTTTAACTATATTACAAAACAGCACTAAAACTGGCAAGAAATGTTTCCCACTGGTCTAATATTACAACAGGGATTAGCCAGTTTTTATATTGAAATACAGCATCCAGTCTGGCTATTCATGTAAAGGCATCAATATACATATAACTTCAATTAATGGCAATCAGAGTAACACATTCTTTGGAAAGAATTATTGCCAACTATCAGCCTTTTGTATTTAAAATGGCTGAGTTATAAATCCCTAAAAACTGTGAAACCCCAACAGCCCCTTAACTACAATGTCACAGTCTACAAGTTCAGTGTAATAAATACTAAAAATATATAGATTGTAAGACTAAGACGTGGATCAATAGTTAGGGACAGAAAGAGGGGGAGAGAGAGAGAGAGAGAGAGAGAAAGATAAGTTCATAGCACTCAAACAGCATAACAAGAAATTAATGAGTATGTTAAAGGTGCACTGTCCATTACGGCTTAAATGTTCCAATAGCTAATTGGGAAATGACAAACAATCACCTTCAAAATTGTAAAAAAAAGGCAGATACTATATGTTATTTGCAGTTAAAACAAAACAAAACAAAAATATAAAATTGGAGTTAGTTGTTTGTTTGTTTTTTTACCATATTGCCCATTCACTGTGAGATTTCTAAAAAGAAAGGCTTTGTTAGCTGGATATAAAGTGGTTTCTTTAACTTTGGCCTAACTTTATCACCTGCAGCTTCCCTGTAACAGGATGATGAATGGCACAGGAATTCAGGGTTCCTCTGCTGAATCACCCACCTGTCAGGTACTTGTGTCCTGTATGAAGATTCAATCTAAATTACTGAGGAATCAAAATGGCAGGTGATCTCCAACCACGAAATAACGGGAGGGAGGAGTATCAAAGTGTCTTTCTTTTTCTTACTGAACAGAGGGTGCTATGGGTGGAACTGTGGGCCTTCAAGGCAAACCCTAGCAGCAGCCGACCTTGGGGAAAAGTGTTAGGCTGAGCTTTCTGTTTTGTTGTTATACTTACATTTGTTAATAAAGCCAAACCCCAGGAAGGAAGAAAGTTTGAATTATATACATGGTATATGCATGCTCTGTTCAGAGGAAGGTGGGAGCCTAATTTGCTTATACTCCCCCACAAAAAGATTTTCATAAAGATAAGAATATGGAAACTGATTCAGTTATCTAAATATACTAAACCTTTAATTAACAACAGAGCCTAGTTCAGTGCCCCTTAACGATAACCAGAACCATGAATACAAGGCTTCTTGAATGAAAACAAAGTGTTAAAATACCTGTCTGGATTTTCTCTTGAAAATCAGTCATTGAGAATCATCTGTCAGTAAGACAAAATTAATTACTACATGTAAAATTGAGAAAATCAACACAAATTTAAATATTACATAATATTACAAAAATTATTATAAAAATCCTATTGTTAATTAGTGATGCATGTGTACCTTTTTTAATAATCAAAAATAGCCAAGATTTACCACTGTTATACATCCAATTTTAAAAAGTGTGTTTTTTAAAAATTTGCATTGACTATACAAGCTTTGGAAAAAGCCTTCTACGAAATACAGTAACTTGCAAAATTCAGTCATCTTTTTGAATATTTGTTAAAGGGTTGTTGCTGAAGAAACCACGTTAGCTTAAGTGTTAGATGCGTGAGTTTAGCAGATAGAGTAAATAGAAGCCCTAACCACTTCATTCCCTAAAATCAGGGTAATTATCATGCTATCCCAGTGCAAATATTTTATTAATTTATGCAAAGCTGGTTTTATTTAGACAATTAAATCAATTGCTTTAAATACATTAAACATGTTTTTATATTTAAAATGTGAATTTAGCCCTGTATTACATTTTTAAGGCCTTATTCAAGAAGATTGTATATGTTTACATTTAAAGAAAGATTTAAAGGGCATTTGAAATTTGGCAGTGACCTCATGCACAAGTCCCCCTGACTAAGGCTCAGTGGAATCCAAAAATGATTTAAAAATTCTAGCTGTCATTTTATGTACAATATATTTACCAAAAGGAATGATTTCTAAATATATATATACCCCCTCTCTGTTATGGAGGCATTGCATTTGCATTATCTCCTTAAACACTGCTTAGCTTAACCACTTTTCAACACATAACCTGCTGTCCTGTCAATGAGAACAATTCTATGATTACAAGGGATAAGATGCAAGCTTGGTCTGGAATTCTGGCCTTGTACTCACAGGGCTTGCCAAGTACCGATTTTAAGTCTGACTCTGTATGCTTTCTTTTTTTTAAAAAAAATTAGACAATAGTTCATTTCCAACTTCATTCTCCCTCCTTCCAAGCATCCCCACTCCCCCAAACAAGAAAGATTGTTTTGTGAATGCTGCATCATGTTACTCTATTCTGTTTTAGGGAGCAGAATATACATTGTGTAACAAAATGGAGAAATAGATTTATGCACCTAGCAGAGGACACGGGGGCTGGAATTTTAATGCTGTTCCACTATCTATCGACATGGATAACAGCAAATATTTCATTTCACTGTTCCAAACTGGCCCTCATGATGTTTAGCCCAAGCACGTAATACTACTCCACTAAAGTTAGTAGGAGTTTTGCCATTGACTTCAGTGGCAGCAGGATTGGGCCATAGAGCTCACACTGTGAGGTTCTGAGTGTCTCAAGTTAGGGACTGAACACCGTTAAGTTTCAAATCAAAATGGAGGACACTTAGCATCTTGCAGTATGGGGCCTCAAACGCTCACCCTTGCCTCAGAACCAATTCTATCTATGAGTGCACTCTCGCTGAGCACTGGGTATTTAGCTCTAACTATTAGTAAGCAAGCGGCTTGTGGCATTTCCTAAATTAAAAAGAAAAAACCTACTGAAAAACAACTAAAAATGTAGTTCAAATCTTTGTAGAGCTGTAGAGCACTCGGGACCTCTAGGAGGGAATGCCTTATGTTAAAGCAATCCCCTCTGGCATTCAGACTGGTGTTGATAGGCTCTGGAGGAAGCTGTTACTAGCCTTCCTTGATCCGAGGGTATGCCCCCATAACATAAAGCCCATAAGCGAAAAAAAGGGGTGCGGACAACAGATCCTAAGTTGTGATAAATGTACACCAGTTGAAGATCTATCCCAGAGAATTCCCATACATCCCTTCCCCAAAAGTGATCTCTGTGCTGTCTAGGCATCTTGTTTAAATTCCAACCTAACTCTTAAGCTCACTGCCCCAAACTACTTTAACAGTTAGCTGCTTTTTCATCAACAATAGACAATTATTTAACTTCCCTTTCTCTCTCTGTGGTATTTTGGGAATATACTGTACAACTGTCTGTAAAGCACTTTGCACATCTATGGAGTGATAGAAATAATTGATTTTCAGTGGAATTTGTATTCTTAAGTCATTCAGGTGCTTTTGAAAATCCATTCCAATAATTCTAATAATGAGAAATTCCATCCATCTAACCCATTGCTATTAAGTACCAGTCTGGAACAGAGCAGACTTCCAAAAACAAACACCATGGCAAGCAGTGTGAATTGCCATGGCAAAGACCTAGGCTCAATTCTCTGGCACTTATTCTTTCCCCAGACTGGCAAGGGTTCAGTGCACAGCAGGCTTAGTTCCTTTTGGAAGGCAACACTTCTTGGTCCTCTGCTGTGACACTCTATAAGGCCTAGCAAGGAGAAGCACTGATGCTTTGTCAGATCCAGCACTTCATAGTCAAGGAAGGTTGGAGTAAAAGTCCTCCATTAAGAACCGGGAGGAAAAATTTCCTCTGATGAGGATATAAAAAGAAAAAAAAAAGGGGGGGAGGGGGAGAGAATGAATGCCAAATTTGAAAAATCAATTATTCTGCTAAACAACAGTAGTGATAAATATAGCTGTCTCTACCCCCTCGTCCTCCTCCAGAGAAAAAATTGTTAAAAGACCCAACAAGCTGTTGAACTACAACCCTCAGTACCGTGCCATCACTTTAAAAGTACAAACAAAAAGATCTTATAAAACAGAAGCTACAGATCTCCAGACATGATTTTGGATTTGCCATCAGTGAATCCCCATTCTGTTCTGTTAGGTTTAAAACTTTCATTCTGCATTTGATGTGTGACCAAACCAGTGCAAATCAAACCTTGAAAATCACCCAGCAGAGTCCAGATCATGACTACAGTTTTTGATTCATTCCAGCTGAAGAGCAAATCCCCACAGTCACTTAAACAACCCTAAGATCTTCTTCCGCTTTGAAAAAAGCATTTGTCATTATCATTGTCTTTGGTCCAAATGTTGTACTTTTTAATGCAAAATAAGGTTACTGAAAGAGGTGATAAATACTGCTCCTCAAGCAATATGAATAAAAAATGGTGGTGACAAACTGGTTTCTGTTAAGCTGGGTCCTACTGAAGACACTACACTCGTATTAGCATGCACAGTAAAATGCTTCACTTATTCAATCTATGGTTGATGAACTAGGGAAAATTTAATTAAATGGAACACATTCATATGGTGGGGTGACAACACTGGACACTAAGCCTATGCGCAAGGCTAAGTGTAGCACAGGGGCAGGCAGCTCTGCCCACACAGAGCCTCACTGAAGGCAATGGGAGAGTGGATGTAGTCAGTGGGGGTCTGTGTGGGGGCAGCCATGTCCCTGTTCCCTTCATATTGCAGGAACAGGGCTAAACTTTGCCTTTTTTAATGAAATTTCTCTTTTAAACTATAGTCTTTTAAAAATTTTAACTTACTTTTAAAGTGATGATACTAAATGAAAGTGGGGCAATTCCAAGTGTCCCCAGGGCCACAATGACAATCTTCAAAATACTTCCTTAACCAAGAAACCCATGAAGAGATGTGCATAGATGGAAATGGAGCTGGGACCCTTCAACATGAGGGAAACCAACAAGCAAAAGGCAGAAGTATTATTCAAATAGGATGTTTTGTTGCTGGTGCATCTAAATATATTAGTCAGATGCACCTTGTAGTGACAAAGGCCACCAAAATGTGATGGCTGATTGTCTTCCAGTTTATGGCTGATGGGGAGAGGCTGGTACATGAATATCTGTTAAAACAGTAACTCAGAGCAAGCCTCAAAGCTGTCTTAACACTTCTACACTCAGGCACTCTCTACAAGGAGTGTGTATGTGCCAATCTGCATCTGGTTCCCAAACTGAGAACATGAATGACACAATTTTTGGTTTCTTCTCTTCAGCTGTGTACACTAAAAAAAAAAACAACCCCTAAGAAACAAAGAATCTTTATATAAATTGAAGAACAGTCAGCAGATGGTATCATCTAGACCCATCTAATTCCAGGCCAGAAAATCTAAATCCCAGTTGTAGACAAGGAAATAAAGAAAATTTTATAGTGATTAATAAGGGAGAATAGTGACAAATAGAAAACACTGAGGGTTAGTGTCTCTGTTTCAAGCATGAAATCCTTATAGAGGAGAGTTATTATATGTAGTGATGGGGGACAGGAATAACATGCAAACATATAGTGTGACTGATTCTGATCTTACTTATACTTGTAAATCCAGGAGTTATTCCTGATTTACGCTAGTGTAAATGGGATCAGAATCAGACCCCATCTCTCTTTTTCTCACTAAGAAAATCTGTAAACTATTAAAACTATTAAATGAAATACCAGTTTCCCAAATACCTACACTGACAAAATATATTCCACTGATGATCCATCTATAGTATTTATCAGTTTCTTTCTTTAAGTAGCTAATGAGGGGAGATACTTTAGAGTGAGGATGACCACTATAAAACTGGGAAAGACAATGATTCCTGCCTACTACATTCAGTGAAGGGGCTTATATGCTTTTCACTGTGTTTTCCATATTGTTTAAATGTGGTCATCATTGACTTCTTACTATACATGTAACAAAATTACAATTGGCTCAAAGCTAATGAAACACAGCAAAGAAAGACAGCATCGGGTCAGACTTCTGTTTTAATTATCTAACTGGTTTTCCAACCTTGCACAGGATTTGACCATAGCAAAAAAAGCAAAAGGCAAAACAAAACACAAAAGATGGAACCTGCAGCAGCTAAGGACTGAGAATCAGAAGTACATTTTCACAAGAGGCTGGAACCCAGATTCCCTTTCTGTGGGTGCAATTTGTATCCACAAAATGAATTTTGGCCACAAGTCTAAGTAGTTTCATCTCCAACTACCTGATTTTCACCTGCAGCTAGGTATCTCAAAGCTCAAATATCCAGATGCTGCATTGAGTTGTGGGTAGAAATGTGTGGGTGCAAACAGTACATGTCAAAGGGAGAGGCCACCTTACTGAAAATGTACCCATAATGAGATAACAGGCACCCCAAGGGCAATATACCATCCCATATAATTATCTGAAGTGGAGAAATAGAATTCGCTATAACTTGCATTATTACAGCTACTATGAAGAGTTTGGGAGGGGGTTGCTTAGTCGTTTGCTTGTTATTCATTTCTATCATTTCAACAAACTCAGCAAATTTGAAAAGTTTACATGGAATGTTCTTTCCTGTTTTCACGTACAGTGTTATGGGGGAGAGGGGTCTATTTTCTGAAGCAAATATTTCAATTTTCTTTCCATAGGTTACCCTCAGACCAAGTGTATGAATAAATATATGTACTGTAGCTACATAAATATAAGCATACTAATCCATTTTTCCTAATATGAAACATATAAACACTAATCCATTCTCTGTATGAAATGTAAAACTTCACATGTTCTGTTCAAGCTCATTACTGACTAGTACCTTAAGCTTGTCAAGTGCTTAAAAGGAGCTTTCCAAGAGAAGTTTGTAGTTAAGCATATGGTAAGCTCGTCCAGTCCATATGACTGGTTGAGCATCGACCATTACTGTTGAAACACGTTTCCCTTAATATTATGACAGTATTTGTCAATGAAAATTAAATTGCTGTCAAACTTTTCCCACTAACTTACAGCACAACACTCAGAGAGCCAGCTCTATGACTCAAGCCAATAAGAGCTCTTCTAAATACTCATCCATTTTACCCACTTGTGAAAAGGTCCTTAAGGATTTATTTGTGGCTTTAGTAATAACTAATACGAGTTTTCAGATTTTTCTAAATATTATACTCCAAACCAATATATATGAAACCATATTTGATTTATTTAGTGGGCTTCCTTAATTTCCTCATTAGTTGGTTCAACATTTGTGAGTGTATCTGTGCAAAAGGTGTGTGCAAAATCCCACACAATTATTTAATTGTGTATGAAGATACCTATTTTGCATGCACATATGCACAAACTAGCAGCATTTGCAAATATGAAGTGTGATCTTGCAAGCCCTTACACCTGTGAGCAGTATTGTCTGCTCAAATGTGTTTGCAGGATCAAGGCCTTAGTTGGTGTTATTAAAAAGACTCAAGCAAAATTACACTCAGAAAGTCTAAAAGACTACACATTTAAAATGAAAGATTACTGCATTTACTCCACTAAAATAATTCAGTAGCAGCTCACTGATGTTATTTTATTGGATTAAAAAAAAATGTTGTTAATTTCTCCCTCACCTTTGAACAAAATTTCACCTTTCATGCAAATGACTAAGAACTACAAATGACTAAGAACCTACAAATATAATGCATTTCTGCATGGAATAATTATAATTAACCATGCTTCTATTTCTTCAAGTTTATTTAAACTTCCTAAAGAACTGTATTATAAGCATTTCTGCATTTTTACATCAGACTTAAAGAGGTCAATGATGAGTAAGTAGTTTGGCAGGAAAAATATATAGACAGGTACATCAAGTGCAACATAATACCTACTTGCATCAAGTAATCAGAGTAATGGTTACCATTTTTCATTTGGTGTGTAACCCTTGCCCCTATGCACACATGAATCCAATCTTACCTACCATCTTAAAAAAATACTTTTATAGTGAGGCTGACTTATCAGATCAATGTGAAATTTTACCTCTTTGTTATTGTTCTCTGTACCTTTCATGAACAAATTTTCTCATTACAACAAGCAGCTAATACCTTAACATCATCACACCTATTTTCCATGTTTGCACACATATTTACTGAAAACAGCTGAGCCAAATTTTTACCAATTTTGCTTATATTGTTGGTGCACTAGCATTCTGTAACAATTCCTACGGATTTCCCAGAACAATAGTCTTAATACGTGGAGATCTCTATTTTAAGCACTCAAGTGGTGATTTTCAATAAGGCCTCAGGGATTTAGAAGCCCAACTTTCACTGACTTTCTGTGACAGTTGGGTACCTAATTCCTTTAGAAAACTCCATCCATAAAGTCTTTTGAATTAATGAGATTTAAATCAAACACTTCAGCAGAGACTTTTAAATTCAACTTATATGTAGCAGTACGTATGAATATGCAATAGCAAGTGGTGTATGCCTTTCAAACCTGTCATAGCTGAGATGGCTACAGATCCTAAGAACCAAACTTGGCCTTTGGCAGTATATATGAGACACCTATTGAATTTGGCCACAGAATGCAGTAACTAATATAGTATTCAAATGCAATAACTAATAAGTATTCAGGGATCTATATCTTTCTAAAAGTTACAGACATTACGTGCCCTTTTTGGTGCTGCTATTAGTAGTGGAATAAACAACAGGGTGAGCTTATATTGTGACAAAAGCCAAAAGCAAGACGTGTTTCATTTTTTTGATCTGGGGCTGCAGAAAAACAAATCAGAGGGCATACAGCTTTTTTAGTTTTGTGATATCTCTGTAGGGGTACAGGAAAGCACCCAGGTGCTGTTGCATGTTGAGCTTTTCACATAAACAATTTTCTACCTCTAAACACAGTGGGCCAGATTTCAGTTGCAGCCAGTAACCCAAAGCCTAATTTTGGCAGTTTGTTGTACTTAGCTACTCTGCTGGGAAATGCATCATCATCCCCCCAAATCCAGACATAATATTAAAATGTGGAGAAGAAGGGAGTGTCTATTTATCTCTCTTACCTGGAGAGAGAGAGAGAGAGAGACGCAAAGATGATTAAGACTGAAAAAGGGCTGCAGGATAAGAAAGAATTCCAAAATGACAAATAAAATAAAGCATCAACCTTTTTTAATCTGAGATATTTCTTTGAGGAATGATTTGCAACTCAAAACGGTACTTGTGTGGCATGCACATGGCTTGGATATGATGAGCAGTTGGAGCAAAGATTAGCTGGAAACTCTAGCTGAAAAAAATGGGAGAGGGCTGATTTTTATCTCTGTTTGAAGGCGATACCGTCACACCAGCCCATCACAATTTCAGCAGATAGATGATGGTATTTCAGTCCCATTCTTGACATCCAGTACACAAACAGGTACATTTTGGCAGTTTAACAAAAGCCAATGTGGGTGGCAAGGTAGCTGCAAATTTAAGCATGAATGCTCTGGATGTGGGGGCTTGCACCTGATTACCAGATGCTTCAAGCAGATGGCCAGGGAGACAAGAGAACAAGGCTCATGGTTACTTTGATAGGGTTACGAAAAACACCAAAACCAGAGAGAACAGAAAAAAGAAATGTTTCCCTGCCTGCACAAGGTACCAAGATCAACTGGAACACAAATACATTTTACACATTCTTTACCGGACACAAGAGGTAAGTCCCAGAATGAGACTGATGATTAAAAGTCAACAGTAAAGTTTTCAATAATGTGGCTCAAAAAAATGTTGGAGCTAAATAGAACTGGAAGTTGTTATTTGAGCACAGGATATTAACACACGGTAGGGTTTCCTCTTTGGAAAGTTCAATAGAAAGTTATAGGAGACTTTACAGTGATGAATAACTCATTATATGCAGAAGGAGAGTCAATATATGCTCTCTGTGAGTGATTGCAAATCAGCTATTTAACAAACAGTCAAAAATGTCCAAGCTTGCACTGAAGGACCATTACAGATGAAAGCCGAAACTAAACAATTTGTTTCATTTTTAGCAATAAACTCAGATACCGTAGCAAATTACTCTCTCTAACAAAAGGACAATATTAGCAGGGGAAAAGATGGTTCACCATTGTGTGACTTGGGGTATAACTTTACAAATCTAATCTTCCTCCGCAGTAGCAAGTATGTGGACAAAACTGGACAATGGCTTCAATCCTCTATTATATGAGGACTGATTGTTGCCTCCCTAAATCATTCCCATAGCAAGGTTAGGTAAGTAAGCATGGGTCTGCTTAGTATTTGGATAATATTTTGCAATACAAAAGTGGACCAAATATTCATATGCAACATATTATACTTGTAAAATATATTCTTGATTACATACGCCTGAATCTGGATCTTAGTCTTTCACTCACTGAGCCAAGCGGAGGTAAGAACATGGCAGAGCTGAAAGACTCTGTGGCTGGGGAATCAGGAAAGAGCCCTTAATGGCTGACTTGAGGGGCAACAGTGCCAAAACCTTGTTGGTCTGCGTTTGAAACAGAATGAAACTTTTTGCTGGAGGGCTGTGGCTCTCTTCTTTCAGGTGTGAAGTAATAGCTGGTGGGAAGAGCAAAAGGGAGGAGAAAGTCCAATTACTGACTCCTTCCTGCTGCCAAGGGCTTGGATCCCAGCGTTTGGAAGCACCCTATGCTAGAGGGCACGCCACATGAGGAAGCCAGATGGTACCTGTGTAGGGGCTGGGGAGGCTTCATGGTGGAGTGATTGTCTCAACAGCCAGAAAACAAACAGATAACTAAATACATAACTAACTAAATAAATAAAAATGGATTTGCAGAATTCCTTACCATACTCTGGCCACAGGAATTTTTGCTTGACATCTGACTGACAATCTGACAGATACTCTTTTTACTTCCCCAGTGTCAGTAGTCTGGCCTGTTTTTAATACATACAGAGCCAACTTTTTTTTTTCCCAAGAAGTATGGATCACAACACTTCAAGGAACGAGATAAAGTGGAACATGGAGGAAAACATTCGCAATAGAGAAGAAGCAAGAATCTTACTTACTGTGGCCTCTCCTCTTTAGCGTTCTAATCATTATAGCACATCCACTCAGAATTACTTTTTCCTTCTGTACAAATAATTAAGACACCTGTGTTGTTTTTATTTGGCAATCCACATTTTAAAGAAAGCCCCTCTTACAAGCTTAGATATTTCTTTTACTGTGTTTCAGCCAACAAAACAACACTGTGACTCACACTGCTAAAGATTCATAAAGGGGGGAAGGAGTAATTTTTTAAAAAAATTAAGAGCCCCAACCCCCCCAAAAAACCCTTAACATTAATCTGCTTCAAAATGGCGGATGGCCCCATACAACTTTGAAATCTGAATAAACTCCTGGAGGTGACTCTTTGCCAGCATTTTCTCCTATGCCAGCTCTCTCACAAACGAACAGCTTGTATCTCCATGAAAACCAATGGATGGAACAAATTGTATTAAATTAGGTAAAATGATACTAAAGAGCACAATCTATCAGTGAAAAAAATATATTTAAAAAATGGAAAATCTTGTTTTAATAAATTTGAGAATATTATAAAAGACAATTAGGAGGGGAAAATGCTAAATTTTTATTGCACTTAAAGGGACATCTTGTGGCTATAAGCAAGAAATTAGATTTATCCTCTCATAGGCCAGACAAAACATAATTCTTTGGTGCTTTTGACACCTGAGTTATTTAGCCTTCCTCATACTTCAACATGTAGAGAAATCCAATCTCTATAAAGCTGAGCATAGCCCTGTGACATCTCAAATTGTCCCTCCCCATCACAGTGCAGGAGCTGTCACTGCACATTATGAATCCAAACTTCCTTCCATTTCACTCAGATAACCCCCCCCACGACACCCCTCTTTTTTTGAAGGGGTGGGAGAATGTAAATAACTGTAATTAGCATCAAATTTGCTATATAGTGAGAGAATTATTAAAAATATTTTAGACACCTCTATGAGGACTTTGATAATTTAAATCTACTATGTCTGGGCAGAGATCATTCAAGTATCTTTGACTGATGGTTTTTAAATTGATGATTTCCAAGCATCATTCAGTTAATCAAGAACAAAAAGATATGACTATTTCTGTACCCAAGGAGGCAGAGGGGGTAGAGGTGTGAGAGCTTTCGGTTGATTTGAATATTTAAAGGACACTGTATTGGCATATGATCAGAAGTCATAATTCATGGCTTTGTTCAGATAATACACAGTTCTGTGGTTGTGGAGCCACAGAATTTCTGCAGGCTTGTGCCCAGTTTAGCACCCACTGAGCCTAACCATATTTTAGGAGATAAAATTGTCTCCTTACTATGCTAATGGCACATGAGTTCTAGTTTTCCTTTCCTTGTTGGATTAATCCTATTGTGGCTATCAGATACAGTATAGGGCCAAGGATGATGATGTAAGGAGCTTCCACCAAGTCTGCTCAGGTAGACCTTGGGAGCCGTATTAGAATAGTTTACTTCTCTAGGGCTGACAGGCCGAAATCATGCATTTAAACAGCTGGACAATCTTAAAATTGTATCACTACTAGTGTAGCACAACAAAACCAAATTATTCAGAGGTACTGCTCTCAGTCAAAGAGAGAGTAAACCATTAATTCAATCTTAAAGTTAGTTTTTTAAAAAAAGGTTTGTGTTTTTTTCTTGCAAGAATATGAACTGCAGGCTCATGATCCTTGGTTGCAGAAGACAGTTAATTTAATCTGCAACCCATGTTAACTCCCTACATATCCGTATCACATCTGTGGAAGGACATTTTTATCCAATCTGAATCAGGATTAGTTTTAACTCTCAGTTCCACCCGGTAGCTCTCCACTGCAGATCTTTACAATCCTAAAAAATAAAAATAACTTCCACAGCTAGTAAATCACCTACAAGAACAGCTCAGCAGGACACACATGCATTGTAGCTTCCACAGTCTCACACCCTACAGGGAGGCACAAATAATTTTTGCTCTGAATAGAGCTCATAGAGACCTGGAAGTTTAAAATTGTTCCTGGCTTTCCATTGAATAACATTGGAGTCCTGTAAAAATGCTTTCCCTTCTTGTGGGACAGGAGGAATTTTAAGACCCCAGGACTGAGGATAGAGGACTTGCAGTACATCTTCTAAATATAGTTCTATGCTAGGTTTATGGAACCAAATACATCTAATATTTTAAACAAAGACAATATTTAAAAATCCACACACATACCACAAATAGCTTATGAGGTTATTAGAGCATGGGAGCCAAAGCGAGGATTTCCTAACGCAACATGACAGTCCATATTACATTTCTGCAACCTGACAGAGCTCAAAGCCCAGCCACAAATGGTTAAGTCTTTGATTTTACAAATAACATTTCCCTGCCTATGTGATCTAGTTGCCACTGACAGCCTACCCTTGTGACTCACAACAGCTGGAGTTTCTAAACTGGCAGCATCACAGTGTGGATCAGGAAATTTAGGATAAAAACATATAAAATATAAAAATAATTTTAATAAATTCTGAAAAATGTGGAGGCGTAAAGATCCGAGGACTAAAAAAGCATCCTGCTAGAAAAACTATTTTTAAAAAGGCTATTAAGAGGTGTGAAAGCAAAGCTGTCTATTATGTTTCTAAGGAAAGGCACCAAACACATTTCATACCAACAAATTCTGAGTGACCATTTCTGACAGACAGTTAGCACAAGGTCACTGCCAGTCAGTGGGCTGCAGGCCAGGAAAACCTCCTGGGTGTAAATTATAGAACTTTGTACATTAGAGTGCCCAAACAATTGAGAAGAAAATTGAACTTGCCTAAAACTGTTGGTTTATATCATCTGAATTAAACATGATCTTCACTGATATTTTCTGGGTTTCTCTTTGGTATCCTTTAAACTGCAGGATAATTTGATTTTTTTCTTCATTATAAAACTAACAGCTATTGTACTTACGTATTTGTCATGTTGTAAATTGGAAAAAACAAAAACAAAACCCTGGGAAAAACATTTCTTCTCCCTGTGTGTAACTCACATTAAAGGCAGCAGAAAAGCCTCAACACATGCATTTGCAGGGAGATGAGGACAGACTCATGACTGGAAATACAAATGCTCCTAATTGGAGTGATTAAATTTTCCCATAGTAGCAGTTTTAAGCATCCAGCTTTTTAATCTGCCGAGTTTGGGAGTGGGTGTAGTACTTTTCTCCTGACTGACTCCAAACAGTTTATGCTTTTAAAAAATCCATAGCCAGGCAGTGACCAAATAAACAAGTGGATTACTTAAACTGGGACAGAGCAACACAAACAAAGAAAGCAAACTTTACAGAACTGTGCTGGGACACTGACAGTCTAAACAGTGAGCCTGGTTCTTTTTAATGCAACATGTTGCCATTTTGTCCCTGTGCAAGTTACTGTTTGACCTAATATCTAATCTAAGGTGCAGCAAAGCAGTGCATTCAACAATTCTTTAGCTCCAGGTTTCTGTCTGTAATTTAACAAAAAATTAAATTATGACTGCTTTTTCTAAAAACTGGCTACGTTATTACATAAAATTAAAGCTTGTATTTGCTAATTTTTTTAATGGTATTTAGAAATGGCATGAAGGGGGCAGATTTCCAAAAAGCTGGCGGCCCCTGTGGCTCAAATTTCAACTAATATCAATTGCCTGATGTCATCCCAAAATAGCAGATTCACAGCTCTATTTCATGATTCGTCTTTCTTCCCTAAGGATTAGGACATGCATAGAACTTTATGAGCAGCATGTCAAAGATTCGATGCATTACCATGTATATGTTCCCACTATTGTGGAAAGACTTCAATGGGCTTTGGATCAGACCCATAATCTGTGGCACAAATGTGCAGATACTCTTAATTTGGTATAACCCTATCTGTTTTTCTGTATGAAAAACAGTTTTCATTAGAACCATCTACATTTGAGTGCTCTTCAAACTCAAGGAGAAAACACACCCTTTTAATTTTTTTATCTACTAATCTAAAATGATACATCAAGTGCTTCAAAAAAGCAAGTTTAATAATATTTGTTAGAAGGCTAAGATCTGATTCTGATTTCACTCGTACCAGTGTAAATTAGAAGTCACTCCATGAAGCCAATAGAATTACACTGGTATAAAAGCGATGTAAATGAGAGAAGGATCCAGCTCTCAGGTGTTAGAAGGAAAACATATTGAAAGAAATTCAAATAAATTCTAACATGTCTCGGGTACTGTACTGTACATGTACTGGAAGTGCCATTTAAACACACAGCAGTTGAATGAAAAAAGAAGGCCTTTCTAAAAACAATGATTTAAATGCCATTGCAAAACACCATGGAAGCAATTCTTTTCCATTCTCTCCCAAATGTTGTCTGAAAAATCCAAAGAGTACTTGATTAACACGGACCTTTCCTACGTTCAGCACTTCTAAAAATGTAAGGACTATGATAAAATACTTATACAGGTGATACACAATTTTTCCATCAGACTTTTATGCAAGAAATTGAGCTTGCATATTATGCATGATTCAAAAAGAATAATTAAAGTCCTACACGGACACACATCTGCCTCAGGGCAGACCTTTTATGTTGTTTTGCATTCCGTGTGTCACTCAGAAGAATTGCAACTGGGAAATTATGTTGAACTAAAATAAGACAAGAACACATTGACTAAAATTATACCCTGTCCAATTTGCTGACACCCCTTTAGACATCTCACCATGAATGCTCTGGTGCAACCACTGTTCCACATATGGGTGACATTTAGACTAGTGCATAGTTGTACACTGACAGCAAATAAAGGATCAGGAGAAATGCAACCCCTCCCTCCTATTATTTTTGCACTAAAACATACTTACAAATCAAAAGTAAAAGAAGGGCATATTTCTGTATTGGATTATATTTGTTATCTTATCAAAAAAGAACATTTATTGGTTTGGGGCAATTAATATATTTGGGTGAGAATAATAAGGAGCCTGAGCCTACACAACAACAGAAGTTAATGGGAGATTTGGGTGTACAAGGACTACAGGACTGGGCTTTGTTCTACCAAAAGTAGCCTTGCAAAAGCCTTGACACAGGAATACATTTAAATACTATGTTCTCTGTTTCAGTGCCTCAACTACTTGGTTCAGCCCCCTGAAAATTTGAACTATTGTGGTGCCATGTATATATAGCTTTGTTTCTGGGGGTGCCATGATACCATCCCATCCCATGTTTTCCTGGCTTGGTCACAGTTTCTTTTGAAAATAAAGATCACTGGATGATACCCTAATGATTTTCACTACATATGGGATCTCTATTAAACCCCTTAGAGATAAATTTAACACATCCTCTGCATGCTACCCTTCCCCATATTACCTTTACTTCCTACCTCTAGCCTTCTCTTCGGATGTTTTGTTTTCTCTTTAGTTTCATTCACTTCCTTAATTAAGTTGATAATGTAATTATGTCACAGCTGTAGCATCCTCCTCTTGCAGAGGTGGCTGGATCTCTGTAACCTCAGCCTGTTTTATGATGGGTTGATAGAGAAAAAGCTGACCGGTCAGAAATGTTTTGAATACTTTCTTTTAAAAAGGGAGGTGTGGACTGAGGCAGAAGGTGGGGGGGCCAAAGTTTGGTATTTCAAGGTTCTTCATATCTTATGAGAAATACGTGCTACTCACTATGAAGGCAGCAGCAGCAGCAAGAGAATGCGCTTCTCCAGCCTCGAATTCTTGACCACCAGATGGGGGCCAGCGTTTGGCTTAGGAGGAGGGAAGTAAGTGAGCAGAGACCTACTCCGTGAGGTCCTGACTGTTCAGGCAGACAAAAGAATGCAGACACTTACTCCCTCAGCATAATCCTACTCTCAGTATCATGCTCAGAAAAAACACACAGAAGGATCTGTGATTAGCTACCATACATTCTCAAATGTAAAAACCTGATACCTACACAAAGGGTTCAAGCTAATTTGACATATAAGTTGTAATCAATATATTTATCTTCCTATTTTGCTTGAAAGTAGAATTTCCTGTGCAGTACATGATATATGACTCTTGGTAATAAAAGAATAATATGCCTGACCTTTTATTACATATGGAAACATTTAAGTGTTTTACATCAACATATTATGGCATATTAATAGGAGACAATCTAGGGGAACAGTTAACTGGTAAGAGCAAGGAAGCTTCGTCATCTACTCAGACTTCTAAAACAGGACCAGAAGAGTTGCTAGCCCCTATGAACAAACTGCCTGTACCCAGAGGAAATGTAAGCAGCTTCAACATGGCTCATGGGTCCAGCTTGTGTTTCACATAAAATCTGTGAGCAAACATATTTCATTAAAAATAAAATCAGCTAACAAGAGGTCAAGGTTGCACTGTGAAGCAATCCAAAGTCAGAAAATGACAGTGCTAAGGTTGGGCACTTCCTCCTTCAGTGTGCATTTTACCAACCTGCCTCCGTGTACGGCCACTGTGCCCTGCCTCATTCAGTGTGCACTTTAGGAGATCTGCACACAAACAACATGGTCCTATTAGCCACACTTGTACATGCAGCACCGCCTACATTCCTTTCTGACTGCTGGAGTGTGCTTGTTTTGGGGGGAATCATTACTAAAAATAATAATGCTTACATTTTACCATGCATGTACAAAGTTTCATCTTCAAATCCTCATAAGTTAGTCAAAATGAACCAGTTTCCACTGGAAACACAAAGGCACTTCCTAACAGAAGCTGTTGTCATGTCATATTTCAACCCCAAGACATTACAGCTGGAAACCAGTATCAGATTCTAGGATTCTGCACATAAGTGCAGAGCTCTTTTGCTGACTTACCAGCTCTGAAGCCAGATCAGATGGGCTCTATTAGCTTTGACCCAGGAATATAAGAGAGTTTGAGTCTGTCTCTGAGACAGAAGGGACTAGGGACAGAGTGGGAGAGGCAGCCTAAGGAAAAACCCTTAAAACAGTCAAGTTCAGGCCAAACATAGGCAGGAGGGTATTTCTTATTGCTTAAGTCAACCATGGATAATCTCAGGAATCAGATAAAGTGTGGACCATATCCAATAATGGCACACTGAATTACCACTACTCCTTCCACAGGTTTGTTGAGAAGTGGGCAAAGGTTACAACTAGGTTGTATAGAGTACCCACAAGTCAGCAGTCTCATTCTTGTTACTATTACTGCTCTGTTTGACTAAAAGCGGGGCAGAAAACTGTCATGTTGTGGATGGAATCTGGAATTATGATTTTCTCACCCACACAGGACTAACAGGTCTATGTGAAGAATACAGCGCTGTTGTTGCCTATGTCTTTGCATGAGTCATGGGAGCAGGATTACATTTTTCATAAATGGTTTACCTGATTTCATGGGTGTTTTGGAAAACATGATCTCCATGGAGTATCCACAACCAACCTGACGTGCTGGATTGCTAATGTTTGCTTGGTGCACTTTCCATTAGATGTTCTATATGTGGGGATATATATGGGTCCATCCATCTACCTCGAGTCTCTGTATCTGATGTGGATGCTGTGCATCAATTTCTCTACCTACAGGTTGGAATATTTTTTCCTGCCTGACATGGTAATCATGTCAACTAATTTTAACACAGCAGAATCTATATTTATGGAGCACTGGGCTAACGACGTCTCTTTCTGGAGATCCTTTGAGACCTCTTTGGATGTTGTTGTTGTGCAAGCTGCATATATCCTGAGCTGGAACATGGAAGCATCTGGAGAAGCAGTATTTTCATGTTACACCAGTTTTAAGTTTCTGTGCATGGTGCCTGTCTCAGCTCCACAAAACAATTATAGAAGCAAAAAGGAGGGTAGGGAGGGAGATAGAAGAAGAAAAGACATCTTGGAAAAGTGCTGACATCTATAACTAGCTTAGTTAGGGTAATGGACTACATTCTGAAGTGCGGGCAGAACCTTACATGGCGGAATAAAGGTGAAATGGGGAAAAACTGGGTTGCCATTTTCATAATATAGCATTCGTTAACGATAACCCTCCTCTCTATGAAAAAGTATTACAAACTGAAATTGAAATTGTGTGTACGTTTTCTCATTGGGGTATGACTTGGAACATTTTCTCAAAGTTGTTATGGAAGCACAAGACGTACAATTTGCTTGCAGGCCGGGAGGGGGGTTACATTTTAGGCCTCTATGTTTCAAGGCCAAAAGTCAAACAATTACAGTTGCTATGAGAAGTGCCCATTACACACTGCCTAAAGTGTCTTCCTGCTATTATACAATGGAAATTACTTTTAAAGTAAGGTTAAAGGTCACACACAGGCATCACTGAGAATTATTGACATAGGTATGACATAGATGATAGCTAATCAAAAAGCAATTTCATAAACATTGTTATTAAACAGCAGGGTAATTGCTTTAAGTACTAGAGGAATGTCAGGGTCATACACGAGTTTTGTTGGTGTCACATATTTTGATTTGACACTTAGTGGATCAATGACACTTTGTATATTTATTCTGAAATATGAGCTATGTCACTAATCTAGAAGTTAATCCCCCCTGCACATTTTGCCCCATATTTATAAAGAAATAATTTCTGATTTTATTCCATTCACTAAGTATCCAGAAATGCAAGCGTCAAAGCTCTCTACACATAAAAGTATGGAAGTAATTAGGGATTATGTGGTAAGTGTACAAACATAGTTTATATTACTGTGTATTAGAAAGGACCCCTTTTATAGCTGCCTTTGTCAATTTGACAGAGCAAAGGGTTTTAATGTACTGTAATAAGAAATGTAAGAGGGGGCAAAGGACAGCCTTGCTGTGATGCCTTTTTGTAAACCAAGTGGCCCTGAGGTCCTCCCACTCCTTTGCTCACCCATGCTCCATGCCCATTCTATGGTCATATACATTTTAACTGAGTTAATAGCAGTCTGATGGGGGAGGGGGTAGAAACTGCTCAAATGTCTGTCGTCATGCTGCCTGTCGAGCTTAAATCAAGGCCCTAACTAGGGCAGATCACAGAATCAGAAATGTAGGGCTGGAATGGACCTCAAGAAGTCATCAAGTCCAGACCTCTGCGTTGTGGCTGGACCAAGTAGACCATCATGAACAGATGTTTGTCCAACCTGCTTTTTAAAACTTCCAATGAGGAGCATTCCACAACATCCCTTGCAAACCTATTCCAGAGCTTAACTACCCTTATAGTTACAAAGCTTTTCCCAATATCTAACATAAATCTCCTTTACTGCAGATGAAGCCCATTATTTCTTGTCCTGCCTTCAGTGGACATGGAAAACAATTGATCACAGTCCTCTTTAGAACAGCCCTTAACATAGTTGAAGACTGTTACCAGGTCCCCACTCACTTTTCTTTTCTCAAGACTAAACATTCCCAGTATTTTGAACCTTTCCTCACAGGTCAGCTTTTCTAAACCTTTTATCATTTTTATTGTTCTCCTCTGGACTCTTTCACATTTGTCCACATCTTTCCTAAAGTGTGGCACCCAGATGTGGACACAGCTGAAGCCCCACCAGGGCCCAAGAGAGTGGGACAGTCACCTTCTGTGTCTTACATATGACACTCCTCTTAATATACCCCAGAATGATACTATTTATCACATTGTTGACTCATATTCAATTTCAATGTACTTAACCCCCAGATTCTTTTCAGCAGTACTACAACCTAGCCAGTTATTCCCAGTTTTGTAGTTGTTCATTTGATTTTTCCTTCTCAGTGAAATACTTTGCACTGTCGCTGTTGAATTTCATCTTGCTGAATTGAGACTAATTCTCCAAATTGTCAAGGTCATTTTGAATTCTAATCCTACCTTACAAATTGTTTGCAGCTTCTCCCAGCTTGGTGTCATTTAAAAATTTTATGAGCGTACTCTTCATTCCATTATCTAAGTCATGAATGAAAATACTGAATGGCACCAGACCCAGGAATGACCCGTGGGACCCCACTAGATATGCCCTCCCAGTTTGACAGTGAACCACTGATAGCTACTCTTTGAGTATGGTCTTTCAACCAGTTGTGCACTCACTTTATAGTAATTTTACTTAGACAACATTTACCTACTTTGCTTATGAGCACGTAATGTGGGACTGTGTCAAAACCCTTACTAAAATTAAGATGTATGCCCACCCCTGCCTTAAACAGATTTAGAATTGATTTTCTCTGCACCTCGTACTCAAAAAGGATGCATAGTTAGTTTAAAGGATTCCCTCCCCAGCCAAGTAAGCTATTGAGTCTGATTGTTCCATCCAGATGTTATCTTTGATTAAAACCAATTCAGGTGAAAATGGTACTGCAGCCTTTTGGCCACTTCCTCACATGTGAGTCGTTATTTTTTATCAGTCTAGCAGAGTGCTCAGCTTCACAGAAAACACACGCTATGACAATGGTGCCTGGTCCCAAGAAATTTATAGTTTAATTTATAACATGAATTGAAATATATCTAAATATATCAACTCATGCAAAGGCCACAAGACAAATAAAGGTCTTGTCAGACACACATTGGTGGTTCTTAGTTCCATTATCAAAGAAATCCGTTTGACACTGACACAATGCTGATTCCAGTGACGTTAATTCATTAAAAGGGAAACTGTACCAATTTTCTTCACCCCCTAGCCTACCGATATTTAAAAATAAATAAATAAATAAATAAAAGAGCCACCTCTCAATCCGTATTTTAGACAAATACATACACATTTCATTGGACGTTTGCTTTTTGCAGATTCAGAAATGTAGCATGACCAAAAGGAAACAGTTTTCATTTTGATGGTCTTTTAAACCCAGTTCCATAAACGGTTCCATAAACAGTTCCCCTTCCGTGTTTTGGTTAAACGGAAATTGTTTAACCAAAACACGGAAGGGGGATGGAGCATTCTGTAGCAGGAACCTCAGTGAGAGCCTTGTGTTTTCGTGATGTCATGCCCCATAAAGTGAGCCACACAACAAGCAGCTTGATGGAAGGTCCAAGGCAGGAATTACATGATCTTTTTTCTGAGTGGTTATATATAATGGAGGAACATTAGTGATGACATAATTGAGTCCTGCAGCTGTCTTCATCAGTTTCTGAAGTGTGGAAATTCTGCCCGGTGGGAACTGGGACCTTCAATGCCCTTTTACATTGCTCTGGCTCTTTTACATGCCAGACCTGGCATTCCTTATTGATGCCAAAATATAATACATAGTCAGAAACCTGGTATTAAACTAAGCTCTGTTTGAAAATGGTACTAACTCCATTTTGTCCACAGTTTATGTAATACTGGATGGAAGTACATCATGGCAGGAGACTGGAGGAACTGTTGATACCATGTATCTGTAGGAAAGCTGTTAAATACCTGGTCTACATGTGCAGGCCATTCACAGAACTCTGGGTTGCAACATTTCTGGCTCTTTCCTGGAAGCAAAGATCCAAAAAACAACTCCTGCCAGGAATAACTTTAAAACAATCAGTTATGTTCTGATCTTCTGAAGCACTTCTGGGACTGTGATAATTTCAAATGGGGGAAGCTGCTGGGTACTCTGAACTTCAGAAAATCAAGCCAGCTATGGATTTTGGAGTCCTGATTTCGTGGACTACTCTCACTTCAATCACCATAATTTTCATTCAGGGATTAAACTCAATGCAAACTTCTCTGTTAATAAGAAACTCACATTAAAAATAAAATTACGGATTTCTATTAGGTGTATAGTATAACATGTACAATGAAAGAGAACAGATCAGCCATTAAAAAAGAGTTAAAAATATTCTCTCTTTTGCTAGAGACTACTATTTGATAAAAAAGATTTGAAATGTTTCCCACCTTAATGTGTATGTTTTCCCCCATAAGCCACAGAGACAGACATATAGTATGCAATTTGGGTGCCCAAATCCATTAAACTTTAATGGGTATTAGGTATCCAGTGCTTTCTCAGCTTTGAAAATCTCAGCCATGATCTATTTCAGATCAGGGAAATATAGTATGTATATGTTTCCAACTTGGTTAGCTATAGGTTATGGTTTCTGTTATCTTAACAATTACCTCTCTCCAATTTCTCTGGTACTCTTTCTAAGAGCTAAAAGACCACAGCATCAAACAAGTTAGGCACACAAGATTTGTATCTGATGATGTCATTTGTGCTCATGATGACTTTGTTTGTGTGCATACACATGTGACCAAAACTGGTTGTTTCCAAATGGGACCCTCAATCCAGGATTTTGGATACTACCATAATATAAAGAGCAAATAACAACAATAATCTGGTTACCTAACGCAAAGATGGCAAGTTTTTAACAGTAATTTCTGTATGAATGCAAATGCATGCACAGTTTGAACATGAAAGTGAGCATGGAACTTCTTTGAAAACCAGGCACTAAGATACCAAAATGATAAGGGCTTTAGAAATAGCACGAGCCAGAAAAAAAAAAGAGACACCATTTTTTGTTTTGTGGTCATGCTGAGGCTTATATATATATGTATCCAATGAAAGTTTCTTATACGTACAATACATTGCTCTAGGATACTTTCAGCTTTCAAATCTTTTCAGCACTAGAGCAAACATACAACATTCATAATGCCTCTTTTTATTTGGACAGAAATATGTAACTCTACAGTAGCACTGCAGGAACAATTCATATTTTAACTGCTTGCTAAACACTATGAACTGTGACAGACAGACAGTAAAAACACAAAATATTGTCCCTGTGCATCTGTGGTCCCCATTTTCATTTCATAACACAGTTATTCTATAACAAGTGACTGGCACTGAATGGAGACATGGAGTAAATGAAACTCAGCCAGTGTAACAAGCCTGGTTGTATGTTTGTAACACTGGATAATGTCCACACCATGAGTTCCTCCCTTGGTAGCCCTGGTCACAGTTCTGGATGTGCCCGCAGTGCAGTGTCACCAGAGAGATTCTATCACATACTGATGGGGCAAGCGGCTCCCTGAAGACTGCCCAGCCCAGTCGCTGTATGTAAGTCAGGCATTTGACAATGCTACTGAGGAAGCACTGTGCGTGCTTGTTGCCTCCCTGACCTCCCAGTGAGGGGCGGGTTCTTTTCGGCTGACTAAGAGTCAGCTGACAGAGAAATAAAGGGGCCACAGGTGACCATTCCTGACTGGCAACTCTAAATGGAGACTAACCAGGGCTCTCCTTGTAAGTCTATAACCTCCTCCAAGATCGAACAGTTCTCTTAACTAAACAAATTCAAAAACCATACAAATGAGCATGGACCTGACCTGATCTCTCTCTCTCCCCCACCCCCACTTCCTATTCCTGCTGACATGTAATTAACTCTACAACGATAGCTACTCTCCCATCCTCTGCAGCTTCAGTGGGGAGCAGAGAAGGTCAGGAATATACACTGGGCTTCTGCCCCGCACCCTGGAAGAAGCTGTGCAGCTCTCACCCGAAGGGTGGATGTGGTTTCTCTCCTCCTCTACCCCTTACATTCTGAGATGACTTTCCCCAGTATAGAACAGAAAGATGCCCAGTCTGATAACATAACTGTCTGGAAGTTACATACCCCACACATTCATCTACACTGGTTTCAAATAGCTTTGACCCACATCATGCAACGGAACCATGATTATTTTGCTGCAGTAGCTGTGGCAATCAAATGACTGGTTCTAGTATTAATTAAACCCACATTTTGTCCCCTTAAGGAATATATGATATTATTATTAATTACTATTAGTTTTTACACTGTGGAAAATAGCCTATAGTTTTTTCCAAATCCAGCTTAATTCCTATAAAAACTAGGAGATAAGTTATGGGTGCCCTCGAGCTGGAAGAAATCCATCCTCGGCCCCAGGCGCCTTAAGTTTGGTTGCCAGTTCTCCAGGAGCAGTGGAGTATGTGGAGGTGGGAAGGCAGATCAGCACTGACCACAGCAATATAGGACTCAGAGCAGGTATGTCAGAGCAGAAGAGGTGTAGTTGTCGCCCTGCCCAATTACACAAGGCAGGTAACATCTACCTTTTTAAAGAGTGCTCCTTACAACTTCACTGAGGCAATACAGCTGGGCCACCACTGCATAGGCATAATGCTTCTAGGGCTCTCCTCAGGTATTGCTCTTCTTTTCTTCCAGCATGGATTTTAGTCACAGAGACTTAACACGGCTGCATTTTGGCCTAGGTCTGAACACTATATCTGATTTAGACATAATTTATCTTGCAATATCATTAAACTAGTCTAACATAACCCAGTGCATGTCAAAGTTCAAGTGGACATTATGGTACACACTTCCAGTAGGTCCTGTGGTCTAAGTCCAAATGGTTTCATATTTTAGAATTCTGCTGTGTCCTAAAATCTGTAATCAGCCTTACATTTGGATTCTATTATCTGTAAGATGAGCAGAGAAAGAACTGAAAGTACAGAACTCCATGGGGGTGGATGGAAGTGGAAGAAGATGCATTAAAAAGAAGTCAAAAGAAAGTAAAACAAAAGAGCAACAAGGTACAGGGAAGAAAAATAAAAAGGCAAAATAAAAGATTAAAGAGTGCAGGTAAAGATAAAATTTAAAAATGCTTTAAATGGTGAGTCTCTGAAACACCCTACTGTTTTTGTTTCATGCAGCAGTTTGATGCTAGCATCTAATTATTCATTGCAGTGTTTTATCTCCACCATTATAGTATCACCAGATTTTTTTTTATTGGCACTTCCTTTATTAATGATTTCGACACCTACGTTTAAGAAGCTAAATGAGTTCTCTCTTTTCCTGAGCTGCGTGAAGAAGGGTTAGCAGAGAAAAGAAGATTATTCTCTTGTATGTAGATGTGTTACTTCAGAATATTTTTGACCACTGAAATGATTCCTAGGAATCACTGAAACAACAGGGAAATTCTCCTCCATTTCTAGCTATGATTCATAGCACACAAAAAATATCTTATCCTAAATAAAGGGCCAGAGATGGGGAAAGCTCTTGCTTTTACCAAGTCCATCTAAAAAGGAATTCAGCAAGTTTCTTGATTCAGTGTGAACTGTCTACAATTTCCTTTTAAATAGTTTTGTTTAGCTGGATTGAATTTCCTTTCTAGGACTATATGGCACAGCAAAATATCCACCAAAAATGTATTTATTCTTCTTGCTTTTCACTACAGGTCAGCTCCTGGCCCTTGCTGTAGTGTAAATGGGCTTGACATGTGCCCTAAACATATATCTGGCTCTATGGAACCCCTGCTTGCAGTCCCCAGTGGAGGGAGCATGCCAGGAGAGTGACTGGGGAGATGTTGCACTCTGGTGACACCCAGCTGGCATAATAGGCCCTTTTTGGCTGTTACCTGCTGGGGTAGATAAAAGCAGCTCTGAGGCTATCATAAGGAGGAGGGGAGGTGCACACCAGCTCCTGCCAGCTTCAGGGATCAGGAAAATGCAAAAGTACCATAAAGCCATCTTTGCTCCCACCACTCTACTGACAGCTTCTTGGTCTGATTCCTGATGAGTTAGTAGGATATTTGGTGGTGCAGTTCCATCCATGGGTGATGGGTGTTGCAGTGCATCGCACTACACAACTCCATCTTGGGCAAGACAAGCAGCTGGAAAAAATGCCAAAGATACCTTCCTCCCACCATGGAGGGGAGGGAAAACCAGATAAGCCATATAGAATTTGTGATGGTGATAGGAAAATGCAAGACCGAACAGAAAAAAATATATTTTATCACATTATTTATCCACCAGGCAGAAAAGCCAATTGACAGTGGAGAATCCAATTGCAAATAAAACTCTTGCCAAATGCCAGACATTTTCACACCCAACTGAAGTTGGCAAGAATCCTAAAATTCACTGGTTTCATTTTGAATGTAATTTTTTTCACACAGCTCTGAAATATGCCTAGCCTTCTACACCCAAAGAAATAGCTATATTAAAAAATTGATTCCAAATGTAGTTTTTCTGAGTATTGGTTTCTTTGCCATTATTTTTAAAACTAATTAATGCTTTAAACATTACATTGGAACAAATTAATGTAGATCTGTTTAAGGAATGTGAGTTTTTTAAAATCACTGATTAAGAAATGAGCATATTTTTATATTAAAATCTGTTTATCAGATGAATAATTGTGATCAATGCTTGGGTACTAAGATAATAGGCAGTATGATAGGATCTGCAGAAAGATCTTATAGGCAGACAGATTTTTGTGTGGACAGAAAGCTAAAGCTTTCTTAACATATAAAATGTTCAATGAATAGAGTTAAATACTTAATGAATAAGATAAGACAAATATTCTTTGTTAATATTTATAGAATCCCATCAGGAATTCTTTCGTCCTAGAGTCATTTCCAAAATTCAGTCCCTTGGTTATAGCCATCATTTGTCTCATGATTAAAGGAATCTACATTTTCTGCGTGGTGTCGTGAAAGAGTAAGAAGTTAGATTTGGATTGTTAAATCCTCTTGGTTGGAACAGCAAATGTAATATCAATAGTCCAATGCATATAATTAAAAAAACAAACCAAAAACCACTGATTGGATAGATGTTAGATGTAAAATGCAGTTAGAAATCATTCTGCAGTTCTTATTAAGGGCAGAACCTGGCCCTTATTAAGGGCAAAACCAGTTTTTTTTTAATTAGCTAACATCTTATACTTTTTAACAATAATCCTAACTATACCAGTTGGAGTTTACCAAATGTTCCTCAAAATAATACAACCTTGAGCCTCCTCTCACTTCCACAAATTCTACAGCAGGAATTGACTGGAATGGATTTACCTTCTAATTAGCACAGGTGTGAGTGGGAAGAGAATCAAGCCTCTTGGTTGTATGCCACACTGGAAAAACATACCTGAGCATGCAGCAAATAAACATGAAGTGGAGCATACCTTTACCAGCCATGTCTCACTGACCCATGAGAACTGGAAGCCATTGATTTCAAAAGATCAAATGTAAGCAGTGGATAGTAAAATAAATAGTGACAATAACCTGCACTACATTGATCATAACACCACTTTTAACACTAATAGTGCGTGTGTATGTTATATTATTTGCCACTTTCCATTACTATGTTATATGTCTGTTTTAATCTATGGAACTCGAGGAGAGGGAAAGAAAATATTTCATCTTGACAAAACCCAACAATTAAAAGACTATAACCAATAAGTAAGCAAGAAAAGAGCATAAAAGATTTGTTAAGGGAGAAGGGGGGAATTCAACACTTTGTTCTCCCAGGTCTACTGAAAACTATCCTGAAAACTTCAAATACGAGAGCAGGGGGATCTTTTATTGAAGAGCCAAACCATTTTGTGTGACTCCAAAAGTGGGTGCAAATGAAGAGATGCTTATTTTGAAGATTCAGCCTAGGGCGACTGTAGGAGTTAGCTTGGCAGGTTTTGCCTCTTTCTTCTCTTTGGCCTCCGTAGAGCCACTGGCTATTAAAAGAGAACTCTGCTACTTATCTCCGCGTGTATAAAATATAATGGCACAGTGCAATGCCATTAAATCCTAATCATCATAATTAATAATTCTCTCTCTGTTTTTAATTAATATTGTAGTTAACATAAGTTACTTCATAGTTAGCAGCTACCGTTCTGCAAGACAGTGAGCAATGAAGGAGGTCTGGCGAGTCAGAGCTAGTCCCAAAAAGAAAAAGACTGGTGGCTAGAGTGCAGGTGAGGGTGAGATGCGCTTTAGTGCAGTTTACCACGTCTTCCCAATCTTTCACATGGATGTGGCCATCATAAAGAGAGAGGTAAATCGTGGTGTCCCACAGGGGTCTGTACCGGGACCAGTCCTATTTTACATATTCATAAATGATCCGGAAAAAGGGGTAAACAGTGAGTTGGCAAAATTTGCAGATGATACAAAACTACTCAAGATAGTTAAGTCCCAGGCAGACTGTGAAGTGCTACAAAAGGATCTCTCAAAACTGGGTGACTGGGCAACAAAATAGCAGATGAAATTCAATGTTGATAAATGCAAAGTAATGCACATTGGTATACATAATCTCAACTATACATATAAAATGATGGGGTCTGAATTAATTGTTACCACTCAATAAAGAGATCTTGGAGTCACTGGCCACCGTCGGAAGACAGGATGTTTGGCTAGATGGACCTTTGGTATTGCCGTTCTTATGTTCTTATACAGTGTGTGAGTTTAGGATAGATTAGATACAATACAAAATATGTAAGAATTAGGGCCACAGTGTACCTGCCCCCCAGCAAAACTGCACAAGGACCGGGAGAAGAAGATCCAGGTATCCTTGCCCTCCCATGCCCTCCCCATTCTTAAACAGATTGGGTGAAATCCCACATCTTGTCATTGACTTAAATGGGGCCAGGATTTCACCCAAGATTTGCTCAGGGTTTGCACTATTATTGGTGAGCCATGATGGGAACATATAATGGAGCCTTCTGAAGAACTAGTCTGGTGCTTTCAGTGGGATCAGATTGTGCCACACCACTCCCAATACAGTCCTATATTTACTGGGAAGCAGTAAATTCCAGCAGATAAACCACTGGTCTGGAAATCAAAAGACCTACAATCTATTCGTGGCTCTCCCACTGTGTGACCTTGGACAAGTCCTGTGACCTGTCTGTGCCTCAGTTTCCCCATCTAAAAATGAAGATATTGATACATAATTTGCAAAGCACTTTGAGATCTGGGTATGAAATGTTCAGTATGCAAGATAAGCATTTGTTACTATTAACACAAATATTATAATCAATACAACTGCATGATAAATAGTGTTACCTTAGTTGATTAGAGTATATTTTCTCTGAGGTGCCCACTATACTGCGTATCTCAGTTCATTCAAAGGGTTAAAGACAAATTAAAATGTTTCCCTGTATGACTTTCAAGCATGCAGGGAGATCTTCAGAACACATCTGCACTCTGCATGGTAAAAGAAAGAGGTGCAGACTGCAACAGTATCATCAAGAAAGCTAGAATCAGGTGTGAAGGGAAAAAGAGTTGTGTCATGTAAGATCACGCTTTCATTTGGGCATTTTTGTGCTGGGAAAACAACAGAAAGTATGTTATTTACTTTTGTCCCCAGAAAACCAGGCTGCTCATTCAATTTTTCTGAGCCTACTAAAAAGTTTTCATTGATCTGGCAGAAGCCAAGCCCTTGTTGATCCATTTTCTTTATACAGAACTTTTCTAGCACCTTTAGAAAAATAGATAATTATTTCAGTTAATTTCAGCAAAACAGTTGAAAACTCATCAGGGCTTCACAAGTATAATTTACTACTCCTTCTGACTTATTGTTTTGACTAGATGTAGATTGATGATTAAAGTGATAAACAGTAACATTTTTATAAAATGGCTGACTCTGCCAATGGCAACGGAATAAGAAACATGCTGAAATAGCTGTGCTGTTATTGTGATTGTACTCAAGGCTGTCAACAAAGAATATAAGTATTTGACAAGGTGTTATCTAATTGTATTTTTAAAAGCCACGATACATACATCTTTTAATGTGTCACTTTAAGCAGCAAGAGAATTTCTTTTATTAAAAAGTACAAAGGAAAAATGAATGCCTTGCATTTTCTTGTTTCTTTTTCCCAAGCTCTGCCCTTTTGCCGTCATTCGGTGGAATATATTTACTCTTTAGTCAAATTGTCTTTTATTGAAATGGTTGCCCAAAATAGCACAGCAACATTAGGTGTATAAGAAGAAAGAACAGTGTGTCCCACAGACAATTTTTGCCTCAGTCCTGGTGGGAATTAACTGATCGAAACAGAAAGCTAAGAATAAAATCCTTTTGACACTTGGAGCAGTGAAACAGCATTTTGGATCAAGGAAAAGGGCTTTTTTTTTTTAAAGGAGGGATCAACAGGGAGAGTCACATTAGCAGGTTGCCCTTCTAACTATCTATGGTACTTATATGGCATCTGAACATGTTCACACCGTTAATGCTTTTATCCTCACAACAACTCTGTGAAGTAGGGAAGTGCTATTGACCCCATTTTACAGACGGGGAACTGAGACACAAAGAGGTTTAGTCATATGCCCAAGGTCACAGAGGAAGTCTGTGGCAGAGCAGTAAATTGTACACTGGTCCCCTAAGTCCCAGACTAATGCCATTCTTCCTCTCCTGTGGTCCCTTCATCAAACTGCTACTTTCTTAGCCTGTGGGTCAGTGATAGTGAAAAGCCTGAAACTCACGAGGCAAGAGATTAGTTTGCTTGGTAATGAGACAAAAGGCACCAGGGACAGGTGGACTGGTGAGAGAACATAACTGTATGGAAAGACCAATATCCCAGGTGCTCCAGCATTAGCATCAGAGACAAAAAGGAAAAAGAGGGCTAAAATAGCCTGTAGAGTGAAAAAGCTGAAAATGCCCAAAGAAAGAAAACTGTGGCTTCTGTGTCCTTGTCTTCTAGTGAGACAATAGCATCTCTGAAATGCTGCAAGGAATGGAAGAAGAAACCGGATTAACTGTTTGGAAGCTGTTTTTCTTAGGGGTAGTTTAGAAGATGGGGAAATAAATCTAAGTGGAGGATCACTGGGGCAGTTCAATTTACAGAAAGAGCTGTTGAGGTGCACTGTGACCAGTGTCTGTGCAGTCTCAGATCTTGCTAGCACTATATCTGCGGAGGTCACACCTGCAAAGACTCTTTTTATCTCTTCAGCCAGCTGAGTAATGGAAGGTCCAATAAACAATGAAAAAGGTTGCTACTACAGGGGCATCTGGCTATTGACATATGCCACCCTGTTGCATCCAGGAGGCTCCAATATTTCTACTGGCAACAACCCAGGCTGCCAAAGGAGGAAGCAAGGAACTGAACTTGCCTGAGACAAAAACTACAAAATATCTTCAACTTTCATCACTCCTGCAGAGGTCTCAGCTGGACATCACTTTGGGAAGGATCAATGACCAAGGCAAAGTACTTGTCCATGGCATCGCAGTCATCGGCAGGCAGTGAGTCAAGCATTTTATTACTATTTCACAGAGGAGTATTAAGCAAGGGAAATTTTATTGGAAGTCGGATGACAGCAGTTATGGTTCTGGCCTAAAGAGTGGGCATATTTCAGGGTAAATATTTTAGGGTTACAAATAGCAGCAAATGTTTATTCTGGATGTACCATTGTGCATTGTCCAGAAGATCTGAATAATGTTATTCCTATACTGCTTTTTAGCAGCAGCCTAGTGGTGAACTTGATCTATGACTGGGGCAGCTATCCAGAAATTCTAATCCCAGATACTGTAAGCACGGGATAATGGGTAAGGAACCATGCTGTATGCAAGGAGGCAAGAGAGACAGTCACAAGCATCAACCGGGGACTTGATAGCTACAATAGCCAATTTGGGCCTGAGACTGAGAGACAAGGGTGCTTTGCACCAGTCTAGACCCGGTCTAGACCAGGCTCTTTGCGCTCTTGGCTCTGGAGGCACATTTGCTACAAGTTACAATTTAGGGCAACAGATTCTGAGGTTTTGAACACCTGCATCTCCCACTGATTTCAGCTGAAGCTATGGGTGTGCAGCCCCTTAATGCTAATGCAGTCAAATCTTCACAGTATTGAACTGATGATTCTCACAGAGGAAATTTCAGAAAGACTCTGAAAGATGACGACTGTATGTTCCTTGGTGTTTATATTTGAATAAGGAGCATCAAAAAGACCAATACAAGAAAATCCTGCCCATTGCTCAGATTGATACAATCTGGAATACATATACTTCAGCACCTGGTTTAGGTACAGTGAGATTCATACGGAGAATAGCTAGGGAACTAGCTAGTTAACATGACAGGACATCTTCTCTAGATGAAGGTGATAACCATTTATATAAATTTCTCTACAAAAATTTCAAAACCAGAAATTTCTAAATTTCAAAACCAAAAAACTTCTAATGAAAACATCTTTGCAAATAAACCACAGTCCTAAAGAACTTACTGGTCTTTCACAAATACCTTTCCAGTTAACAAAAACTTCAAGGGCCAGGTTCTGCCTTTGAATGCACATGAATTGCTCCCATCGACTTGAGCTGGAGATGAATGTGCATATATACTGAAGGACAGAATAAGATTCCTCATTTATGTGATACTAATTATATACAAGGCACTGAAACTTATATTTCAATGTTGGAGACTTTAAACAGAAAGTTAGACTAAAGGAAGCTCTAGGACATGTTAAAGGTAGTGCAGAGATTGAGCAAACGTCTTCTATGATCCAATGACAGATAAAATCTTTCAGTTGCCCTTAGACAAAAATATAAAAATATTGTGCAAGGCCACTCCTCCTAAAAGAACCCATTCTGGAAGTCTGCCAAAGGTAATGGCTCAAACTATGAAAACAAAACTTCAAATCATACCTGAGAATTCATAGGACACAGTGTCCAGGTGATGACAAAGAATCCAATACACCACATTAAAAAAAAAAAGATTGAATCAAATAGATATGAAAGTGAGAAGGATTTATGAAAAATAAATCAGTGTGTGTCTCTTCTTTCTTTGCTTTAATTGCTGGAAGATACTTATTGTTTACTGGTGTTCTCGGCCTTGACCCATTCAGCCCATTGGTTAATATACCACTGCCAGGATTCTAAAATACCCTCCAGGGGTAAAAGAGTTACTGGTGATTGTTAGTGTTTTAGTGACTTGTTTTGTTTTTCATTCCCTTAAGGAGCTGAGAAGTCCTTAGGTACTGGGCTCCAAATTAAAATATACTATTATGAGAGGATATAGGAGTGCAAGAGGTGCCTAGAAGATAAACATAGGAAGTTGTATGATCACAAATAGTTCACATAATGTGCATTGAGGGCAGAAAGAATGGCTGCCTCATTTTCACTGTCTCAAACAACATTCTAGAAGGTGAGGAAATATTCTTGGTGCCTGGCTCTAAAAAAAAACATTCTGGTGAATTCATGCAGATCAAGAAGTTTATATTTAATGGACAATATTTGGTGACTAAATCTACATACCTTGTAAGCTGTCATGCACTTTTGAAGATTCAAATCCCCTTTTGCACTGGTGCATTGTTCTGAAATTGGAAGGCACTCCAGTTCTCCATTATTTAGAAGATGTTCTATTTGTGGTCACTTTAAAACTGTCCTGACTTTGCTGCATTTCAGGGTGTACCCGGTGAATTTAGAGCTCTTTTGGAAGAGGAGAAGAAAATAGAGGGGCCTGAAGTAATTATGATATTTTTAGCTATTTAGCTGGATTTAGGGAAAACAGAGTCAACTTCCTCTAAATAAATTCTAAAATCCCCAGCTTTGCGGCTTCTCAAACTGAGGCTTAATGGCAGAATTTAAGACACCATAAAATTTCCTTATAAAACCAGTAAAACAAAGATTTGGACTGTCTTTTGGCAAATGTCAATGGCATCACTGTGTGGCATCACTGGGGATGTCTGAAAAAGAACTAACCTTGTTGACAGGTGTGTCAGTAGGAAGAGGTTTAATTGCACACCAATATCCTTGAAAAATAAGCAAAGGATTGTCCAGGATTATGGAAAAAACAGAGTTGTATGGCAAGTTACATTTTTAGAACTTCCCCACCCTCACCCCAGCCGTAGCATTAGGGTAAATGGCTAAGGAATCGCAGGCTTGTCCTTTAGCTAAAAAATTCCAGTATCACAGAGACAATTAGCATGCAGTCAGCAGAGTCTGAAACCAGGGATTAAATTAACAAAGGGGTTTGGTTTTCCAATATTTTTCAGGACTTGGTACAACAAGTTCTTGGAGGTTTTAGCCAAATTGCTGATTCTCACACTCTCATTTCCTAAGGTCTTTTTTCAACTTGTTGACACTGTCAAAGAATTTAATTCAGCAGAGTTTCTTGAAACTTGTTTAGTAAAGTCAGGGGCAGAGGTGCTACCGAAATTGAGCATAACACCTACTGTAGGATCCTTCCCAAATAGTCTTCCTTCTGAAGACTTCCCTCAGTAAGGCTGGCTCTGCTGTTCTAAACCAGTGGGCAGCAGTCAAAGGTGGGTATTCTTTCATATTATCTACCGGTATAAGGATTCTGATAACAAGAAGTTATTCAGCAGTGCTAGTGATCTTTCAGCTTCCCTGTTTGGGTCAGTTTTATATAAAAGTGAGTCTGTTTTGCAATAGTGTCTAGCTACTAAGGGCTAAACTAATCTTAACAAGTGAAATTTACACCAGGCATGGAGGATTAAACCAGGCATTGTGACCCATGGTCACACTAAAAATTTGGGGTGCAGACAGAGTGGCTGCATGAGGAAGTGTCTGTAGAATGGGGCCCCATGCCAGGTTGGAGGGCTCAGATAACTGGATCTGAGAGTACAGGCATTGGGGATAAATAGAGACTGTGGAGTAGCAGGGGCCATAGGCTGGAATGGTAGATACAAATGGGCAGGAATAGAAGCCCAGTGACCTCCCCACAACTAGGGGAGTGAATTCTCCAGTCTCTTTATGTTCTCCAGGCAAAGAAAATTGCTGTCTTCAGAGAGGATCTATCAAGTGGGTCAAACCCTCCAGAAGAGCTAAACTGAGGTAATCCTTACAGCTGTTGTTCGGTTTGAGTGAACTAGACTGTAAGCTCCTTGGTCAGAGATCTTGTCTTCTTTTGTACCTGCAGAGAACTCCTCTTGCTCAATAAATAATAATAATAAACAATAATGTGAACTGTAGCATGTCTAGGGATATGATTTGGAGATGTCGTCTCTTCAGAAGACAATAGTGTGAGATTCATACGTGCCCTTCTGAGATGCATCAAAAGGGATGAGGACCATATTGTAGAACACTCTCCATATGTTATCTAGCCTTTGTTCTGATTTCTATTTTTGGCTTGTTACAGCTGACTGTTGGAAGCATGCCAGTGGCAGAAGTATGTATGTTATCCCTTCTTTTGAATCTTAGAGACCTGGGATAATCTTTTCATATACAGTATATGAAGAAGTTTCCAGTTGTGTAATATCAGGGATTGATGGTAACACTTCCATTACTCAGGGTCAGGAGTGTCTAATAACCTTTAATCCATAGTGGAATGTTATTCTCTCATAAAGCCAAAAGAATTAGAATTGATTATTCAAACTGTTAGGCCCATGGGTAGTCCTGTTAAGCTTAATGTGACTACTCGCATAAGGACTACTTAGCTGAGGAAAGGTTTGCAGTGTAAGGTCCTTATTTTATATGTACTGATTTGGTGGTTTTGAGTATTTCTCTACTGTATAAGTTTGCATTGTGGAAATAGCCCCCTTCATTTTTCCTTCCCATACTGGTGTGCTTCTTCTGATTCATTGCAATGTGGGGCCAGAAAATAAGGCTGTCATTGTGAGTATGTGCCTGTTATAAGTCACTCAACAAAAATAAAAAGGATTTTAAAAGAAAACAACTCAGTTTTAATTCTGACACTGATTGATGTCGATATCTGTGACCAGTTTTGTGCTGCACAGATTTTAAACAATATCTTCCTCTGATCTTCAGTGCTGTAGTTATAAATACTTGATAGCATTTTCATAAAAGGATCCTTTTACAATATGCTTAATGAGAGGTTCCGCTTCAGATATACAAGTAAAAAGAAACCTAACCTAATACAATGATATTCTCGTGTTCAGTAACTGGAATATATTCCGAAAAATCTCTGCCAAAAAAAAAAAAGGGTTCAATTATTATACCTGTTTATTTCACATTCACTTTAATGTACCAGTTATTCATGTAACACCAAATGAAAAATATGTTATATCTAGCAATCACTTTTAAAATTCTCTAAACAGTAGCATGACACATGATGTGGTCACCATAAGATCATTCAACACCTGTTTGTAATCATGAACTTGCTACAAACAGGGGGAAAAAAGTTAATTTAATCTTTTGGTTTTTTAAAAAAGTTATTTGTCATTATGCAACATTTGCTTTCCATTTCCACAGCCAGTTAGGGTTCACAAACATGAAAATCCATTACGGAATGGTAAATAAAGTGTGACCGATTCTTGTTCAGTCAATTAGTGAGCGAAGTCTGAATATCATGTTTATCTGATAATCTGAATCTTTAGTACAGGCACAAGGAAAGAAGGTATTAAGAAAAGATTGGGTTTAACTTCTTGGGAGTAACTCGTTAATCAAATTGCACTTTTGCTGATTATATGTATATACACACAGCAAAGCAGCCTGTTTTTGTCTTTGATCAATGTGAGTAAAATACAAGGAATAAATATAAGTATGCAACAGAAAATAAAATGTTACACTAGAATTATATTACTTTTAGAGTTATCCACATATTTATGAAGTTTGTTAATAAAATAGGACTTCTCTAAAATGCTCAACATGGCCCCTTTGTTTCTACTAAAACTCGTTTATTAAATATGGACATATTATTTCTCTAAATCTAATGCTATTTTTGTTTTACAAGAATTACTACAGTGACTTGCACATGGAAATTATCTCACACATCTGTATTCTGATTATGATATTTAGTGCAAGGGTCATGAATAATAAAATTGCTAAATATGCTTATTGCCATCTATAAATAAAGGTTATCATATTCAAGAAGGTTTTGTTTTTGGAGTGTTAGAACAAGTAGGGTTAGTTGCAAGACAATAGAGCTATAATTTTACTATGAAAATAAATACTTAAAATTATAAGTATTCAAATGATTTCCAAAGTGCAGTAAAACCAACTTAATACTTGCAAAATGAATACAACAGCGGAACTGCAGAAGTTCATATTATGTGTCTAGAAAGTTCACAGTTCTAGTAGAAATAAATGTGAGTGTCCTATCAAATGGGAGATTGCTACTTAAAGTCTGATCCCTTTGAAGTCAATGGCAAAAGTCCCACTGAGTTCCACAGGAGCAGAAAAGCAGTCCTTTATGCTGTCTAATAATAATGTAAAACAATGAATAAGCATTTTTAGTTCATTCAAATAACTGTTTGTCCTATAGTTGTAATTACAGTATTTTCTATTTTTCTACTTATGTTCCAATGCTCCATCAAAGCAGCCTGTCACTCAAATAGAAGTAGCTCTGCAGATACCCCTGAATGGCCATATATTGCAATTTAAAAAGGAGTGTAGAGTAACTATTCAGGAAAGTGTCTATGAAAGGGCTTTCATTGAATTGACAGGTGCAATGGCATGGATGTCCAGACAGTAAAAGCTATAAGACATTGCAAATATTCAAAGAACTTGATTAGTTAGAGTTAAGGGTGAGGGAATATTTCATTATTAAAAAAAAAAAAAAAAAAAACAACCTTACAAGAATGTTGTAGTTACCATAAAAAAAGATTAAAAGCTCAGCATGGCTCTTGGTTCCCCTCCTTGCAAGTCCTCCTTATTAAAAAGTCCTACTGAAAGATGGAATGCTAACTGGTATCTTTTCTATTGGTTTCTTGGACCATCCTATAAAATGTAATAACAAATTATATCCCTGATATAGAATTTTATAGGATGATCTAAAATATTTAAAAGTTTGGAATTCTCTATTCAGTTCTATAGGTTTTTAGAGTAAATTATATAGAATTGGTTTAATCCCTGTTACATTTTTATAGAAATTTTCTATAAGGGTAGCCTCTGTGTGTCCGCTCTGCTCTACTCCCAAAAGGATTTCTCCCTCCCCACACACACACACACGCACGCACACACACTAACCTCGGTAGGCTCCATTCTGTGATCACTTTTCCCCTTCATACTTTTGTCTCCCTGTGGACATTCTGAAATCCACAGGCCTTGCTGCAGATCTAAGTAGGTAACTAAGGGACCACTGGGCAGTGCAGCCTCTCCTAAGACCCAAGGCTACTCCTGAAAACTTTAAAAGGCCCTGGGAAAGCAAATTTGGGACTAGAATTGGGCAAATATACCAAAGTAACTTTGGAGCCAAAGTCCCATTGACTTTCTAGATAAACATAACTGTCCCTTCTGCCCTGAAAAATCTATGAATCTCTTGAAATTTGCCAATTATCTGAATCATCTCAATTTCTGAGAAATCCCTGTGTTCCCATCACAGAACACAAATGCAAAAATTTGAAACTGAAATTACATTTTTGTGAGGATTTTAGGATGGGGGCGGGTCAAAATCAGGTATATAATGGAAAAAAGTCTCAACCTTAGCTCTTAACAGGATGCTGCTTCTCCACTGAATCTCTACATTTTAAATATAATATATTAAATAAAAGCATATTACACTTGTGTATTTTAATTAGTATTTGAAAGAAACCCAAAACTACCAAAAACAAATCAATACTATCTAATTTGTCTCTGAAATTAAGGGCCAGTTTTCAAAAGAGCACAGCTCCCATTTAGGATTGAAATGAAGTGACCAGCTTTTAAAAAAATTAATTGAAAGCAAAGGAATTGTCTGGGTGCTGATCACTTTTCAAAATATGGCCTCTTCAGATAGTGCCTTAATGGGAGCTACACTCTTGAACATCTGGTCCTAACTGTACAGTTTTTGGTGGAAAGAATACAGTTTACTCTGTGTGTTTAGTAGTCTTGTCAACTCTCACCATTTATGGTGAGTCTCATGATATTACAGTACATCCTTTGTAAGTCCCATCTCCTGGAGTCATGAATATATGAACATCTCAGTTTTCATTTTATAAAATAAGTAAATTTTCTGGCTATGGAGAAAACATGCAAATGTGAAGCAAGTGCACCCTCAAGGCTCAGAAACCAGAAGACAAATAAAACGAACCCTAATTTTATTTATTTATTTTAAATGTTGTGATTTTTATTTTGGGGGCACCTGAGTCATAATTTTTGAGAGCTTGATGTAGGCAATATAGGTGTAGCTATATGTATGACAGACATGCAGCCAATAAGTGTACGAGATTTTCCTGTATAAAGACAAAAATCCCTACAATTACATCTCATAAAGATTTTGTACAGGATCTTATCCCATGCATGTATCATTTTCACAAGTTGCTAGGCATCAAAAGAGGGTCCCAGTTAAATGATGTCTGGTTAAAGAGCAGCCTACCAGTACCAAGCAATTCAACCATACAAGAAACCTGGAAGCTGAATCTCCAGAGCCGTTAGCACAGCTGCTTGTGGAGCTCACCAAGAAGCCATATGTTACTGCTGGAAGAATAACTTGCACAATTAGCGTGTGGGTCCTCTGATATTTAGCCCTATACTATGTCACCATGTGGGTACTGACTATGCTGCTCATGGGAGCAGCCATGAAATAGTCAGAAAACAGTGTATGATATTGATGAATGTATTAATGGCATTTAATAATATTTTAACAAAACATTAAAATTAAATGTTGTGTCATTGTTAAAAGTTGTCACTATCTAATTCTGTAAAATAATTGAAACCTTTGAAGAAAAATATATGATTTAAACAGACAGTGAGGTGTTTTTCCCAAAGACAATAATGCTGTTTCACTATGATTCTGATCTTGCCACCTTTACTCATGGGAGTACATTTTTCCTCAGGCAAATAAAGACACAGTCAAGTAAATGAAAAAAATTCAAACATGAGGACAGATTACTCTCCATATGTAAAGGTTGCAGGATCAGTCCCTATTTCAGTAATATCTTCTTCACAAGGATGTTTTATAAAATATATTAGTATACACAGTGGTGAATATCGAAGTGGTCTCTGCGTAGGAATGTTTGAGATCAATAGCTCAATTGACAATAAAATATGTCCACTGAACTATGCTGTGGGGTGGCTGTATATTTTTTCAATGGGGCTTGACATTTGCTGGGCTAAAGGGATACTGACAAATGTTGCTTTGGCCCCCAGCTTTGCATTATGTGTATGTGTTATAATAGTAAAAATCAAGTACTAGTACAAATGCTAGCAATTACATTTTGGTAACTACATACCTAGAGATTCACAATGGGTGTTGAGGAACTTGTTCACCATAATTAAGAGGTTTGGAGACTACAGGAACAAATGACAACTGATCTTGATTTAGTTGGGAAAATGAGTCATATCACTTATTATTAACTATTAAAGTAATTTAAACCCTTTTGAGAATAGATCTAACACAGAAATGCTTTGAAGGTTTGATATGTCTTGTAATCCATAGATTATTGAAGTTAATTTCTCTGCTGAGATCATGCTATCAGTAAGAAATGCATGTATACTTAAAATGGTGTGTGTGTGTGTGTGGGGGGGGTGTTATACAAAGATGTATTTTAATTGGGTTTCTATTTATACTGCACTTGATAAAGGTAAAGAGGTTGCAAGTGTGAGAAACCTTCTACAATTCTGGCTTGCAAAGCATACAGAAAAGAACTCCATTCTCCCACAAGTACACCCAAACCTTTCATTTGGGTTTGGGTGTGCTTATGGGTGCACAGACTCCTTTCCTGTGTATTTGTTCTACACATATAATTTAGGCTACATTTTGCTTTAGAGACCCATAACGGATAACAAAAAGAAGGCAATAACAATATGTTGATTTATATCACTGTGAAACATTTTTTCCATTCTTCAAAGTAATTTTAATTGAATTTAATCCTCTTGACTTTCATTTACTTATAAATAAGTTTTAGTTGTAATGTTAGAATGAAACCGACTTCAGCAGTTAACAGTTTTTTAGTGCTTTGATTATAGCTTATTATATAATGTTTCCTGGCCTAGAAAATACTGTATATTAAATACTGTCCAAGTCTACAATTGTTCTAAAACTTTGGACTATTTTACTGGTTGGGGAAAAGCATGTTAATTTAGATAAAAATGCAATTCATTTTGAAAATGTGCAAATGATTGAAGAAATTATTAAAAAGTACTGCAAATAATTTACCAGTTTATGTCTGTGATCAAGAAAATTTCTAAGCAGAAAATTGAAACACAAACAAGATTTTTATAGGAATATTCTCCAAAGAAGATATTCTATTGTATAATCATAGTAGTTGTGTGTGCATCTATCAGGGGTTTTTTTGTTCTTCATCCACAGATCACAGGACACTAAGAGCCCAACTCATTAAAAATTGAATACCCTATTTAAGATGTATGTTCTTATAGTTGGAGGAAAACATAGAACAGTTTTTCTGTGGAAAGTCACATTTTTGCCATTCAATAAACCTCTGTTTCTTTCTGTTTGTAACTGGACAACACATCTCAGTTAATCACCAGATTTACAGCTGCATAATTTTCCATGAAAAAGAAAAAAAACTGACTGCTGACAAAGCATGTGGTATGTTCTCTGTCATTTATTGAGAGGCATGGCACCTACAAGCACTTGCACTACAGACTATTCTGTCAAGGATGCCTGGGGATTTAGGACTCAGTCTTGCAGCTGCTTCAGGTGTAGAACTCTTATTGAAGTTTAAACAATGAAGCGTCCTTGGCACCTTTGAGACTAACAAATTTATTTGGGCATAAGCTTTCGTGGGCTAAAACCCACTTCATTAGATGCATGGAGTAGAAAATACAGTAGAGAGGTATAAATACACAGCATATGAAAAGATGGGAGTTGCCTTACCAAGTTGGGGGGGGGGAGGGTCAGTGCTAACAAGCCAATTCAATTAAGGTGGAAGTGGGCTATTCTCAACAGTTGACAAGAAGGGGTGGAAATCACTTTTGTAGTGCTAATGAGGCCAATGTAATCAAGGTGGCACATTTCAAACAGTTGACAAGAAGGTGTGAGTATCAGCAGGGGGAAATTAGTTTTTGTAGTGACCCATCCACTCCCAGTCTTTATTCAGGCCTAATTTGATGGTGTCCAGTTTGCAAATTAATTCCAGTTCTGTGGTTTCTCCTTGGAGTCTGTTTTTGAAGTTTTTTTGTTGAAGAACTGCCACTTTTAAGTCTGTTATTGAGCGTCCAGGGAGACTGAAGTGTTCTCCTGCTGGTTTTTGAATTTGGTTTATAATTCTTGATGTCAGATTTGTGTCCATTTATTCTTTTGCATAGAGACTGTCTGGTTTGGCCAATATATATGGCAGAGGGCATTGGTTTATGGTTTATGGTTCTTCCTTAGGGAGTGGCTGCAAGATTGGGCTCTTAAAAAGTTACATTACATTAACACGAATGGGAGATATGTTTGTAAATGCCCCATGAATTTGCAATCTTTGCTCAGTTGAATCTTTTTTGTATTCCCACTAATACTATGACTAACCATGCTGCTTCAGACAATAACTTCAGAGTGCTGAGCAGTGGTGACAGAGCTTTATACCAGTGGTTTTCAAACTTTTTTTTCATTTGCAGACCCCTACAAATTTCAAATGGAGGTACAGACCCTTTTGGAAATCTTAGGCAGAGACTGCGGACCCCCAGCGGTCCATTGACCACAGGTTGAAAACCACTATGATCAGTGCTGACTTTGACTGAAAGAGGCATTTTGGAAAGTGAGGTATGGAAATCTACAAGGATTTGGTCTGCCTAGGAATAAGTGGGCTATGTGCATGAGAACCAGATGTTTCATTCTGGACTGATCACTAATGGGGTTATGAAGGGAGAGGGAATCCTTTGGAAGGTGTATCAGTTGACTTCTTTGCCATTTTGCAGAATCAAAAGTTAGATGTGATATTCCAGTACCACTATATACCACAGTTATTTAAATATGAGTGCATTCATCTAAGAATATACTGGCTGCCAATATTTGAGATTATTCCTTACACAGTCACATAAACCATAAACACATTGTTTCCTCTCAGGCTAGCCTTTCTAAGTTTATATTGCTTATTAGGCCTTGTATGATCCATGCTTTAGGTACAATGCTAAATTTAAATTGTGCTTTCAGACCTTTCTTGTAAGCTTGGACCTTGAATTGTTTTCCCCTAGAACATACTAGAAAAGTCCACAGAAAGTCCACATATGAAACAAGTAACAAAACCAAGCAATTCCTCTTCCCCGCAAAAATAACCTACCCACTGAATATCAACTATTTATTTTCCTGACACACAAATCATGCACTCAGTAAGCTGTTATTAAAATTTGTTTCTAATAATCAAGATAAATCTCCATTCATAAAACCTGAAACTTCTTTGTCTGTTACAGAATTTTAGAGCTTTACCATTGTGTGCAGGCATGGCACCTTTACTGACCATGCTATGGCACATACCCATCAGCTAGTTTTACATAATACAAGGTGTTGTATGTTTTCTAAGGATGAGCCCATTAATACCAATAGAAATTGCACGGCTAATTCTGCATGCTCTTTTGAAAATGAACAGAATGGCAATATCCATCCACATACAACAGACTTAAAATAAGACTAAATATGCAGAAATATTGTTATGTTTTAGAATGGGCAGCATCCCATGCTTGACCTTCACTGCTCAAGGTATTTACTGTAACCCTAGTGTCCTCCTGTATTTCCTATTCAAATTACTGAGGATGGCAAATGTTGAATTTTTAATGTTGCCCATTCTGAGCAGCAGAAACTTGTAAACTGAAAATGATGATCTTCCCCTAAGAGATATATCTGTCTATATGCTCTGCCTAGGAAAATTAAACAGGGCAAATTTATAAACAACGTTTATGATAAAATGCAAATTAAATACGCCATGGTAAATAGGCAAATGTAGATTATTTGAACTGAAGTTTTGTCACTGTGCACTAATTTTGTACTCATTCCATGAGCTACATAGTCTCTACTGAAAGAAGTCCTCCCCCATGGTCAGTGATGACCTAGGTTTGGTTTAACAATCTTCCTGCTCTTCTGTCTAAAATTACTGGCAAGAGTTTCTGTTTTATTTAACAAATTAGAACATAGTGACAGGCATGAATCAGGATTCAAGGTTCAGAAGAACAACTGGAAGAAAGGAGGTCCCTTGCTATAATATATTGGCTGTGATTTTTAAAAGAGCCTATGGAAATTCATTGGAAATTGGGCTCCCCTAAATTTCTTAGGATCCTTTGAAGATCCCAGTCTATATAAATATATTTGAGAGAGGGAAGGAGGGTTCTGGGGAAAAGAGAGACCTTTTGAGGGATTTTCATAGTTCCCCACTGTTTCTGTTTCTTGTCCTAGATTGTCTATAATACTGGTCATAGTAATGCACTCACTGGCACTATTATGGCAGAGTATGCCTCATAACATAGAAGTCCTTTCAATACGAGCTGTGGATCCAGGAGCACAAACTGGGTTAAAAGAGTGAGATTATTCTGATTTTCATTTTTTTCCATTTAAGTTCCTTCTGAGGAGGAAACTAGAGTTAGAAGTGGCCCCTTTTTTCTTCTATATACAGATGCACATTACTAATTACTGTGGTTGAGATTTTTGACCTAAGAACTGAACTGCAGTGAGAGCTGCAATATAAACTCTTGTTCACTGAGGTCATACTACTGATTTTAACAGCATGAAAAGCACATTTTAGCATTTGTCAGCTAGAATGAGCCAAAGCATTTCAGACTTTATTGTATAGAATCTATTGCTCTTAACTATCTGAGGTCATTCCAAGAGCTTGCCTGTTATGGTAGGTCAAAAATGGAAATTATGATCAAAGAAGAGATTTGCAGATCTTCCTACAATAGAAAAGAAGTTGTTATGGAGCAGCTGTAGGGAAGAACACACATACCAAGCTGCTGCATAGTTGGCATAAAAGCAGCCAACGGAGGGAGCTAAAATAAGATACCATCTAACAACCACCACCAGGATGCCCAAACCTACCAAAGGTTATGGAAATAAAGGAGCAATAGACCGAGAGTTGAAAAATTATGAATAAGAAGTATATCCACGTTTGAGAAAGTTTTAGCCCTGGAGGCAGCTTCAAGAACGGTTGTGACTTCCAGATTCAGGGCTACCCAAATCCAGCATAAATTAGATCAGAAGCCCTACTGTAATTTATGCTGCTGATGTAAGTAAAAGATTTGGCGTAGCGGAATTTAGCTCTGCCCTGTCCCTCCCACCCCTGACATACCCAATCCTGCCCCTTACACTGGAATTGGGAGAGTGGCTCATGTAAAAAGTGCTGCTTCCAGCAGCTGTATGCCACAGAAAATGTAACCCTTGCAATCGCAGAGACAAGACTCTGTGGCTGGAGTGGCAGGAAAAAAGGGTAATAGCTCCCTTAACACTCATGTGTCCTCCCCACCTTCCTGCCTCCCATGCCCAGATCTCCATCACGGATCTCTGGTAATTTTAAAGTCTCTTTGCATAAAGTGGTCTTAGGCAGACCCAAGAATATGCCCTCCTCCCAGCTCCATTACCACATTAGTTGTACGTTACAGATTTTAAAACATTATACGTTGAATAAAGTTATAGCACAGAACTGTTTCATGTACTCGTTTAGAAGCAAACAACTTAAAATAATGTAAAGCTGAGTTCCTTTAATGGCTAGAACTAAACAGTGGGATTAGGGTAGCAGAAGGTATGAAAACTATCCAGTGTCAAATTACTTTAGCTTCAGCAAACCAATATGAAATGGATTGTTAACAGGCCTATTTTATCTGTATATAGAGGCAAGCTGGATTCTAAATACTTGCTACTATCAAGTTTCTTCTGATATACTCAAATAGTTAGCAAAATATTGAATTATTATTATTATTATTATTAACAACAAAAATACAGGAACTATTGCACTGCAATATCTACAAGGATTTTATTTCAAGAATGATGCAGAAAACATAACACAGCTGATCAGAAAAAGATTGAGGGACTAGTAACTAACTGGATAGACAACACCCCTTTATTAGGTATAATGTACATTTTTATGAATTGGTTGAACCCATTTCCAGTTGTGTATTAAATGGATTTGTGGATTACTATGACCATGAAAGGTTATGCAAGTAATTCAGCATTATCTTAGCAGATAGTTCGTTTGGAATACAACTAGAATATAATATCTGCGAATATTTGGTACAACAGGAAAATAGTATTGAACCATAGATGGCACAGTCTCAATACTTCATAGGTATGCTGTAGAAATATTAGCATATTCTATTCCATATTCCTCGTCTATATAATACTTGGCTGTTATACAGCACTTGTTACCCATAGATCTCAAACCTGCTTTCTTTTTACATCCTTGATTGCATTGGGCTGTAACATGAAAATGTGATTATAATGTGAAAAACTCTAAGCACCTAACTTTATCATACTCACATGGTATTATGCTAATATGGTAGTGTTAATGAGATATACTAGGAATATTGAACATAGTATTTCAATGTAGTATTGATTAAAGACTGACATGCCAGCCATTCTACCTCACTTACAACCATGCCTAGCAAATCATACGTAGCAGTCTTTCCTACAAGAAACATGTTCGCATCTTTCCATAGTTTAAAACAATATTTCACCATACACTTGTGTATATCTTCTTCATTCAAGGTTAATACATTGTGTGTATTACAGATGACCAATATAATAAATCCTTATTATGTAATCAGTGAAATCATGTAATAGCTGTAGCAAAATATATGATAACATTGAAATACAAGTGCTTATACACAATGTATGTGTATATACCTCATATATGCACAATATAGTCATATACATGTAAATGTTGTTATAACACTTTACTGCTCAAAGGTCTGGAACTTGTTTCTCTTACGTGTTTGTTCATGAAAATACATCTACATGTAGCTTGCTGGGCACTATTGCCCGTGAAATGGAATGGGAAAACATGTCTTAACAGTACTGCATGAAACACTCCAGTATTTTCAATATTCCTAGTATAGCTCATATTAGCATAATACAATACAAGTATGATAATTTGTATATGTATATATGTATGGACAGATGACTAATTTTAATGAATTTACCCTAAGAATTTATCAGAGCTCAATTTACTTTATAAGTAAAATCCAATATAAATATAGTTGAAAGATTAAGGGCCAAGTTGACCCTTTGTGTAACCCTAGTGACTTCCCAGAGTTACTCCAGAGAAGAATTTAGTCCTCCATATCTAATTTACCCAAAGCAGGAATTTAGAGAAAACTGATTTTTTAACAAGAGTTTTACAGATGTCTGCTAAAACTTTAATAGAAGCTTTGAGCCAGAAACTCCTATAATTCAACTCCTGAACTTTTGAACAACAAGTTTATTTAGAAAGTTGATTTATTCATAAGTAAATAGGATACAGTGTGGATGAAGTACAAGGGATCAGGAGGCATTTATTAGATTTATAAGTACAAAAGCCTCACTGTTGCAGACAGTGGAGGCTCAGCAGTTACTGTACCTTTCAAAACTAATATGTAACTATATCTGTTTTAAAAGAGTGATTCATATTACTCTGAATGCATGAGAAACTCTTTCTTATCCCCACCACAGGAAACTTGAGTCTGATTTTAATGAGCTTCAATTGGAATGTGGCCTTTGAAAAGTAGTGCATTTGAAAAGATGGAACATTAAATTTTGTAATGATGTAAAACATCTTCAATTTTTGACAGGACAATGGTGCTTATTGTGCTTTATGGGCCCAGTGGTGATTCAAAGGTCACTTTGTATATGACTCCACAGACAGGGGCAGCAGTGAATGAAAATTAGGTTACATGTGATCAGCTTTATTATTAATCAGATGAAAATGGATTTTTAACATTTTTCTAATGAGCAACAGAGAAAGAAGAAAATACCATGAATAAAACTACAACAGGGAACAGCAAGACTAAAAATGCACTATGGGCATAACTAAACTAATGTGCATTAAATCTGAAATACTTAAATACTATCTCAAGAAATAAAATGCAGCTGCATGTTTCTGTGTCATAAATATATAGAAAACTGCAGAAATACATCCTCTAATTTATATTCTCAGTCCTTTGTTTATAACTAACTAATGAACTGATTTCTTCTTACAGTATATTATAGCAGCACCAGATAGCACCACCATGGTTGAGATTGTGTCAGAGTTTCCATTATAAATCCTGTTTTTCAGGGGTTTATAACTCAGCTGTAAAAATGCAGCTCAGGCTAAAACTTATTGTAAAAGGTCTCTGCCAGGAAGCACATCTATTTAACAAATTTCCCCCCCAAATGTCATTGGTCTATTCTAGGATTACATTAATGTGAATTATACAAATACTACAAATGTTTACTAGTTTAGGATTTTGCACTTGATAATTTTATAAAGAACCTCTGATTTTAAAAAAATGCACACATATTTATAATATAGTAAGCTAATATGCCTTTGCTCCACAAAAAGAAAGAGAAGTTAATAATTAACATTTTTTAAATAGTCAAATGTTGATCCTGTAGGGAACAAATATGTAATACTTTTTGTTTTCATACACTGAAATTTTTTCATGCTAAAAGCAACAGAGTGCCATGGAATTAGATTACCGAATATTTACCTTAGAGCCTACATGCTGGGAATAGACCTGCATCAGATATTTAAATCTCACACAAATAAAAGGTGAGGTAATATCTTTTATTGGACCAACTTCTGTTGGCGGAAGGAACAAGCTTTCGAGCAAGGACTTTTTAGTTAATCTCCCTAGGAGGAGCAGAAAAATGATGAAGAAGGATGTCTAAGAAGCAAATCCAAGAACAGACATTTACAAAACAAAATTTGCAATGGGTCTCAAGCCTTTTAACCTTTGCAGTCATGTATTCTACTGTACATTACTGTTAAAAGTTCAGAACAAAGGCTGGCATTAAACTATCTGAAGTAGAGCAATTTGCAACTTTAGTGGATCATTATTAATATTATCATTTGCTGTGTTCTGTGGGTGGAAGGCACAGCTTCTGAGCTTCACAGAGCTCTTCCTCAAGTCTTCAGAAGAGCTCTGTGAAGCTCGAAAGCTTGTTCCTTTCACCAACAGAAGTTGGTCCAGTAAAAGAGATTACCTCACCCACCTTGTCTGTCTCATTAATGTTACTCAGTCTCAAAGGAACAACAGAAGAAAAAAAAAACATATATCTTAAGTTACACAAGGAAAAAAGCACGGGTGAAAGTAACTGCTGGGTTTGTAAGTTTTGTAAGGTTTGCATCCGATGAAGTGAGCTGTAGCTCACTAAAGCTTATGCTCAAATAAATTGGTTAGTCTCTAAGGTGCCACAAGTACTCCTTTTCTTTTTGCTAGGTTTGTAAGAGATCTTGGGACTGGTAAGAGATCATGGTACCCTTTGGGCCTAATCCAAAGTCCACTGAAGTCAATGGGAATCTTTCCATTGACGTCAATGGCCTCTGGATCAGGGCCTTAGTGCACACAGCAGGGAATGAGCACATTTTATAGGTGACTGCAATGTCTCAAAAGCTATAACTCCTCCCCGAAAGCACTGTATTGGCCAAGAAGGTGGTCTCTCTTTCTCTCTCTCTCTCTTATCCCAGACTCAAGGTTAAATGCTACAATGGCTAATACAAGGAGAAAGGAGAAAGGTTAGTAATGAAGCACAGAAAACTCCAACCCAGAAGGGTAAGATCTGGGATTGGGGAGATGGCTGTAAAATCACACAATTTTCACTACAGCATCAAAGCGTGACAGTAATGGCTGCCAAGCTCTTTCACATACTGTAGTTCCCTGTTTCTAAAACTATATCATTAAGGGCACTATCGCAGCTCTAAGAGGAAGTGTCATGTGTGAGTGGTATCGGGGTACATGCACGCACTCTTTTGGCAGTGGCACACAATGTATACAGGGTGATGGGTGAGTCACTCCGGAGCAGATCATTAGTACACTCAAAGGCTGTAGCATGCAATCCACTAATTGACATGCTTCAGCTGACAGCAACTGCACTGGGGTGGCTGACCATGTACCCCACCACATCCAGCCTCATTCCTTGTGCAGATGGTCTCTGTCCATGCCAGCCCACCCAACTCCCTGGCTGTCTGACTGCCTCCTGCATTTGTGGGCAAGGGAAGGGAAGAATTCCCTGCACTTTCATTCCTACTTCCTTATGCATTCAGGCAAGAGCAACCACAACATAGGCCTAAAGGTCTGTTTAAATAATATTGCTTAAACTACAGTACAACTGCATTGCAGTGGATATTCCATTCCCTTCTGCTATGGTAAGTGCATGACAGCAACTCATTTAAACAGACTAAGTATTATTTACTTAAAAAAAATACAAGAAAAAAACAGAGAATAAATTTGCTGTAGCTTATATTAGAATGTATCCTGTCCTTATAGGGCATTCATGCAATGAGGTAATAGGTCTTTTCCATCTCTCACTATTATAATCCTCTAATTTGCCCTAGTAATGCTAGGAAAGAGATGCCACCCAGACAACATGTGATAGAGACAATCACCAAACAAGATGCAAGTATCAGTCACCAGCTGATAGTGTGAATATTAAAATGATCAATAGCAACAGGCCCAGCAACTGACAGCAACAATCAAAACATAGAGCAACTGCTATTGCCGGCAATGGGAATGTGCCAAAACAGCATCATTCTGAACCAAGACTGCATGGAGGCAAAGCTACCCATGACTTTCATGGCAGTTCTCTGGATGCATTGGTCACTGAGCCACTAAGAAAGATTTACCAAGTGAACATAAGCCACTGTACAAGATAACATAGGATGAAATCTACCCAGAAGCATAAGGGATGCCAAAACAGCAGAACTGTTATTGCAGGAGAAAGAGGAGTGGGCGTTTACGGAGACTCTGCACTTAGTGTGTGCTGGGAAGCTGGGCTCAGCACTGTCTCCGGTTGGTTTAATATTGTGAATAGGTTTTAGAAGCATGCTAGTGGTGTGGTCTGAGGATTTGTAATTATGCAGATTCATGGCTACAGAGCTTGTATATGGGATGCATGGTCCTTGTACCAGCCCAGCAGATGGAGTAATGGAAATAGAAAAGTTGCTGAGCTACCTCATGCCCTTACTGTAGGTTTAAGGGTACTTTTCATCCTACCAACTAACTGCCTGTATTTATGGTTTGCCCAAGAGGAGGAGAGGTAATTCTGCCCTCTTTGATTAGGGACATGTTAGTATCAAAAGGTTATGAAGGTCTGTTTTGTTAAGTATCTAAAGTCTGAACCTCTTTGGTCAAAGAAACTGGACAGGAAATCTTAAATATTTTTCTGGGTTATGTCAGAGGAAGAAATAGTGATAAATAGGTTTCTTTATGGTATAGCTACATTTGTGTTTCTGATTTCAGAGGAAAGCGGGAAATACTGAAGCATACAGATAATCTTGTAAAAGAAAAAGGTGAGAACTTATATTTTATATATATATATTTTCTTAAAGGTACAAAATGGGCATTTGGTTCCTATTTTCTGATTTGTTCATAGTTTATGTGAGGTGATCTTTACTACTGCCTGCAAATCTACCCCTCTTTAATAATAGTTTATGTTTCTTTAAGAAAATACATAGACTCTGAAGAAAAATATAGAGCGGATGCCATAGTATTTCTGATTATTAAGCTAAATAGCCATGTAAAATGTGTATAGCATACTGGCACCAGTTCCTTCCATACTGAAGCTTGTTTGTGAAATTAGTTAATTAGGACGATTTTGTTTGGTTGGTGTGTTGTGTTTTTTTTATTTTGTTCGTTTGTTTTGTTTTGTTTCAGACTTAGCTTGAATAAATTTGTGTTAAGCACAAGAACGAAGAATTTTGCTTTTCTTACCTAATACTCTTATTTTAAATCCTCACATGTCTGTTGGTGCAGCACTGTACATTCTGGATAGAAGGGCTTTATTAATAAAGCAAATATTTACAAAAATCTATTTTGTGAGGCAAAAATAAAATAAAATAAAATCCCCTATGCTTTCCCTGAGAATAATTGTCCATCATGGGTTAAGGTGAATAAACAGATTCTACAGTATAGTATAAGCTTCTTTTTTCCTTTAATAAATTAGCTGTGGGGGAAAAAGTATATGTAGGAGATATTCATAAGCAATGATATATTTAATGATATGTTAAAAATATAGGTTTTTAACTCAATTTCTTAGCCCTTAACAACAAAGCGTGGCAAAAGACCGATGAAATTATGTTCTGACTGAGTACATGGAATAAACCCAATGGGAACTTTTGTATATAGTTATCAGTAGCACTGAAATATGCTTAGGAAAGCAACAAGTCTTTTGTTCTGTTGACAATGGTTATTATAATTAATTCATTTTGTGATTGGTACTTGCACTGACTGACAAGGTGTTATTTTACCTCAGTAAAAGTTAAAATGGTAATACCTACATACGAAATAACACTGTGAGCTTGCTATCACTCACTCGATAAAAGAAAAGCTCATATTCAGAAATGCCTGCTCAGGTACTACTCTTAGAAATCCCAAATACTAGTCTGAGGCTTTTTTCCTCTCTACGAAAAGTTTTTGCTTTTGTACCTTTGCAAAGTTTTTGGCAAAACGTCTGATTGCCTGCATTCTGCTAAGGGAAAGACCAAAACAAACTCCCACATGATAATCAACAAAACACATCTATGGACAAGGCAAAAACCCTCAGAATTGTAAACTATTTGTTTTGCAGTCACAGATATATTTACATTTCACCTCACTTCAGGTTATGTTTCTGTGGCCAAACATTGCTCTTGGAGGGAGAAGTGCATTTCCCATTGACTTCGAAGGGAGATTACCCACTGCATCCCCAGGCAGAATGTGATTTTAATCCCACTGAAACACTGATTAGCACAGGCACAGGAAGAGAAGAGAGTTCAAAGGATTAGCAGAGTGACAGCAATAAAACCTTGTAGCAGGTTGTGAGAAAGACAAGCCATTCTAAGCCAAAAGGTTCCTACACCGACACTACCATTGGATTGGTGATGATAGCACTTAAACCCCATTCCGGCAACAAGCTAATGCAGGTGGGCCACTGCAAAGCCCCATTAACTTCAGTTGTGCTCCACAGAGGTCCAGGGATGAACCCATGCAAATGACCTAACAGGAATGGGTCTTTACTTGCAAAATATTGTTATATTCACAGTGCCATGTAAACATTAACAAATCCTCACAACGTCCCTGTGAAGAAGGGAGGCTTTATTACCCATATTTTACTCCTGGGGAAATGGAGAGTTCAAGAGAGCAGTCTAAGGGCACACAGTGAGTCAGAGTCAGAGTCAAAGCTGGATTTGGACTCAGAAATCCGTATCCCCCACTAGTAGAGACATTACATGGGGTCAGGGCAGATGCAGGTGTTGCTCTAAGCATTGGGGCAGGGAGCATCAGAAATACAATAACTTTTTCTCCTTTAAAATTGGAAGTAGTTGGAAGGGGACCCACATCTGGGGACAGAGAGTTACGACAGGAGGCTTCTTTTCATGGGTGGGAAAGAGAAAAAAAGTAGGGGAAATGAAGAAGCTGGCGGCCCCTGACATAACACCTTACATCTCTTCTGAGGCATGTAAAAGCTGCACTACCTGCCAGACTCAACCTACCAGATTATGCAGCCTGTAAAGAGGACAATGATGACAACTCTGAAACACTTGGTGACAGTAGAGTAGGGCCTGAGTGACAAAGTCTGGTTACAGATCCAAACTTCCCCAGAGTTTCAAGGTATTCATATCAGCCAATTAGAGACATAGACCAGTAACAAAGTTTGAATCTTAATCAGAATATCATTCCCCCAGGCTCAGGAGTTTAAAAGTCTGCACTTTTATTTCTGGCCAATGACACAGCTTTACAGACTAACTTTACAGAACAGGAATTAGATGTTTCAGAGTAACAGCCGTGTTAGTCTGTATTCGCAAAAAGAAAAGGAGTACTAGAGGCACCTTAGAGACTAACCAATTTATTTGAGCACAAGCTTTCGTGAGCTTAAGCTCACAAAAGCTTATGCTCAATAAGCTCACGAAAGCTTGTGCTCAAATAAATTGGTTAGTCTCTAAAGGTGCCACTAGTACTCCTTTTCTTTTTGTGAACAGGAATGGGTGCTGTTGTTGAGCAGCAGATATTTACAGTGATGTAATCTCTTATGGGAGATGTAAGAAGCGTTAGATCATTTGATTTTCACCTTTTGCAGTAAAATCCAGCAAACCAATGAATGGTTGCAGTTCTAGCAAATGGCAAATACCTCATTAGATATGGACAGTTCTGTACATCTCTACCTTTTTTTATAAGTTAGCCTCACTAAAGCATTGACTTAACAGAGAATCATTATAAATCCCCATTTTGAATTGTTTTATTAGCTGTATTTATCACCTTCTCAAAATCAATTCTATATTTTTAAATTAAAACAAATGATTATTTGCACTGTAATCAATATTAGGACAGTTCCCTTTTTTTAAAGGAAAAAACGGAATACAAAGAAATGTCCTTCTTTGGCTGCATCAGTCCAATTTCAATATAATTCAATATTTAATAAATATAATCCTCTGTGTCTGTGCAGGGAAACATCATAAAAAATGCAAAAGGTTTCATGATCTCCAATAACTTGTATGAAACAAAGTATTTCCTTATTCCTTCCATAAATACTATAGTCTTATGCTACTGGGATATTTTTTCCCCATGTATTAGAGTTTGTTCTGAGTACATATAAGAAAAGACGTTTGCATATTTAATTATTCTAAAAATAAAATGCTACCTATAATCTCAAAAAAATTAGCGTCTTTGTCTCTAAACTTCTGTGGCTTGATGTTTTTAAAAGGGCAAAAAAATAAAAACCTTATATAATACCAAATTTGTACATCTGTGGTTTCCCTCTGAGTCCTGTAGGCACCATATGTTTTTAATTATCATAATAGCCTTAAAGAACCTGTTCAGTGGGAAACACATATGATCCTTTTATTACTGGTTTGTAATTTAAACAGTTTTAACAGAAAAGGTCTGGCTATAAGGGATTGTCAGGCACAAAGGTCTAAAAACCCTGTTATTGACCTCTGAAAGCATGAGTTCAAATCCCACCCACTGAGGTGGGACCTAGCTCTCCCTTCTTTGACAGAGGTAATTGGTCACATGTGAAATGGCTCTGTAGGACTTCAAAATACAATCTCCAATCGCGAATGACTCAGTCTTTCAGTCAGAGACTGACAAAATGAGAGAAGGTCTATAAATATTATCATACAACTGATCTATGTTTTCTTCTCCTGGACTAAAATTATGTGACTGATACTATAAGCAAGGCATCACAAAAGTCAGAAGCCAAAAATTTCACCAATACTCATTAGCTGTTGCCCTTTTAAATTCACAGTTTTGTCCTTTATGCAAATATGAGATTCAAGAACATCCCATACACCAGTCCACTGAAAATGGTTGGATATTCTGAGGTTGAAATTAAAATTAACAAATTCAATTCACTTCTGATTCTGGACATCTAAACACATAATCAGTTTGCTAATATTATTAATTATCATTCAAGCGACAACCTTTGACATTGGCATGCTCCCACAACTTCCCGACTCCAATCACTCAAACAGAAAATCTTTGGCATGAAAAGCGACAGCCCTAATGAACAGAATTACAAATAAGAAGTCCCGAAACATGCAATGGGGAATGGACAAAATTTCTCCCCTTTCAGAGAAAAAACAGAAACTCATAGAAAAGTTAACTGCCTGACCCAAGTTAAAATTCTGTATCCATCACAACTTCAACACCAAAGCAGAAAATCTACATCCTAAACAAAGACATAAAGGGAAAACATTTAGCCACATTAAGGTTAGAAATCTTAGCCAGTCTAGAACCAGACAGACAGAATATTTACTAGAACATCAGTTTTAAACGTTTACAAGTCAGGAAATTTAGAGTTAAGATTGCACAAATATGTTCAGAATAGGTTTGCGGAACCACAACTCCAAATTTTCTGATATTAAACTTTTAGAGTTTGTAATTACAGTGTTCTGATGAGGTTATTTTTCTGTGAGGAATGTAGGCCTGATCCAAAGCTTTCCCCCTGACTCTAATGGGCTTTGCATGGGGTGTTATATCTGCCCAACCTTAACTTTAGCTTAATTAAGGCTCAGATCATCCAATTCATGGAGAAGCTCATGCGAGGGAAACAGCAGGGGGGGGAATTTTCCCAGCACTATTCCCTTTGGTAGGGGGGGCTTAAGGGGCTGTGGAACAGCAATACTGCATCCTATCCCAAATCTGCAGGTCTGGTGATCTCTGTGGAACTGAAGAGCTTTATGCAAAGCCAGAACAGGCCCCTCTTTCTCCGGCAAGGTGGCTCCTGCCCATAGTCAGCTTTCCTTTGGTGGATCAGTTGCAGCCACAACGGAAACCCACGGGGAGGTAACAGAGCTGCTAGCTGTATTACCTCCTTAACAGATTTTTGCATGGAAATCCAGGCACAGAGGAGGAAGCAGAGCCATAAAGACAGTATTTCTCCTGCTCCATTACTTCCCATCCTAGCCACATGGATCTCACTTCTCATGGAGCCTCATCAGATGTGTATCACACAGGATAATCAAAAGAGATGGATATACAATGCCATGAATGCTCCATTTTCCACCCTGGCCTCCTGCCTTCTCTATGGAAACTCAAAGATCCAAATGTAGATCAGGAGGGCACAATTTTGATTATTTAGTATGATGGGAATATAGCTTAAATATTTGACATCAAACACATAGCCATTTGCTTCTATTTTACCTTACAACTAATTAGTGTGGCAATGCCTGAGATAGAGGATCAAATTACCCTCTGTGGACTTTCTGGGACATCATAATTTCTCAGCAGACTCTCACATACACAGCTCTTTGCTCATTCTCTTCTGTTTAAGAAGTTCTGAAAAGAATTGGGTTGTATAAAGAGTTCAGTGTGGAATTCTGTGTTGCAGAAATCCACATTTTCCAACCTTACCACTAGAGCGCCTAAGTTCCTTCAACAGGAGTTATATGACTCTCAGAGTTTAGAAGCTCTTATGTGGGACTTGCATGCTCTGCAAGGGCAGCCGCACATGGTATTTCATCTCCCAAGATTTCCGTTTTCAGAAATTCAGTTTTTGCTGTCCCCAAAATTTATATTCCCGATCTTAAAAAAAGTGAACCCTGTGTACTAATTTGCACTAATAAATGAATAAAACAAATTTACAAAGGTGAAAAACCATCTCTCAAAATGCATTTTTCAATCAGCTTCCAATTGTCTCCCTCCCGCCACCCACCAATTCTCCTCTGAGTAGAGACCACATGTGAGCTATTTCATAAAGACAATTTGCTGAGAAAGGGAGCATGTGCATGCACACTAAGGCTTGCAGGACCCAAGCAAAAGCCCACCGACATCTGCATGGGAGTCTTTGTAGTGACCTCAGTGGGTTTTGGATCAAGCCCACACTAGACAAGGAGTGACAGCCTTAGATTAGCTACATAGTCGCTAGCATGGCTCAATACTGAGGCACAAGGTTCCCCCAGACATAGGATATTTATTTTGTGTTTTCCTTAAATCTAGGTTTCTGGGTCCAATTTTCTAGTTGGGCAAGAGAGGGTGGGTTATGAAAGAAATGCTTTCTGCCAGCATTAAACTCTCAAATTTGGAGCTGAAACCACACACATTTGTTTTCTTTTGTTTTTCATAAATCCAGTGAAAACCTGGGTTTCCCATTGATTCCCACAGGTTTGCTGGCATCATGAATACTTTTGTGTGCTCTTCAGTATAGAGAAGCAAGAGACAGATTGTAGGTAAACTTGAACTGGTAGGTGTGCTGAACTCTTGATACAGAGTTAAAACTAGGAAAACACCAGAAGCTGCCACCTAACCAGTTATGATCTCCCAAAACACCAACAGAAACAGACCATTATTCAGAGGGCATCCCCATATTGATTAGGTGTTTGTGCTGATCCTGCTATACACAAATCATATCACCGTTTAGTCAAAGGGTTCTCTGGAGAACAGGAGAAAGAATTGACTTGACCCACCAGAAATCATACCATAGCAATATGAGGGGTACATAAGACCCTTGCTTACATGCAACTGAAATGTTAAGACCAACCAAATAGAAGTTAGTCCAATCACTCCTCATCCCCATTTCTAAGTGCAAAGCCAAATGCTTCTTTCTTTCCTCCCTCTTCCTCTCCCATAAATCACTCAAGCAATCAAATCATCTATAACAGAAATCTCCAGTCTGGACATGAGATCTCTTTCTTTCTCTATTTAAGGATCCCCCCATTATTAAAAGGATCCTCTAAACTTCCAGAAAGGGGATAACAATACTGCTGTGATCCCATCTGCACGCAGCAATGGGACTGTAATGCATAAAGCATAAAACACCAAATTCCCACAGACAGCATCTGTCTTATTACAAACAATGGACCATTATCTTGTAAATAATTCTGATTAAGCTGCAGCATTTTCCCCACACAAACAGTAGGGGAACAGAGGGGGAGGATTTTTCTAGTGGGTGCACCAGTTCTCTCCTTCCCCAGCACCACCACTCAGTTTTTTATTCAGCTGATTGGACCCCCCTTCCTATTCCCCATGGTTTGGTTTTCATGTTCTGACCTTATCCTGCTGTCAATCATTTCTGCAAATAAAGAGGGAGCCGTCATGTTAATAGGATTCCCACCTCTATCCTTTGGGAAAGCTTCTCTATGTTAATTTTTTTCTTCCCAATGTACAGTTATATAACGATTAGTGAACAAACCCAATAAGCCCTTTCGTTTTCAAACTGCTCTCTCCATAGGGGATTGGTAATGGGATATAGAGCCTTTCACCTCTATGTTGCCAGCTTGAATCCTGTGCTGTGACCTATGGGTGTTGCCATCTGATGGCTGCTTGACAGCCCATGTGTAATGAGTTTGGTGGCAGGTGCATAGGTGTCCTCAGAAAAAACAAGCATGCACAATAGTTGGCAAAAATTGTCCCCCTTCTTCCTGTTCTCAACAGAGAGGTCAAGGATTAAATGGTAATGGAAGTCTGAACGATCATCTCCCTCTAGCTGTGGTCCCCTCAAGGTCAGGCGTGAGGCATATTAGTGGGCAGCATAGGGAAGCTTGAACTGCTGTTGCCATTGTTCCACCTGTCCAGTGGAATAATCGCGGACTTCAGTCTCAAGGACAGAATCTGGCGCATTCAACCAGCAACCAATTTGCCAGGGGAGATGTAAAGGGATTTAAAAACCAAACAAAGCACAGAGATTAGAAAATGGTTAGTCATACAAATGGTCACATTAAATAAAACCCAAATAAGACTTACATGGTCCCCTGTCCTAGGGTTCATAAATCCATATACATGGCAGCTGTGTATTGGAGAGGGTCCTGGAGTAAGTCTGACTTTGGTCTTTAATTTATCCATTTCAATGCAGAAACCTTTTTTAATGCATCTGTTTTGATAAATGTCACATCTCTCCACAGCTACTGTGTGTTTTGGGTTTTCTCCTAACTTCCCTTATTATACATGTGAAATGTTTTGGATCAAATGAACTTTTTGGTGTTAGAAAATCAGAAATGAACTAATTAATCTAGAATAGACAAAATCTGATGAAAAGCAGGCAACTGAAATTTTAAACTATAACCATAGCATGATTTGAATTCTCTACCAATAAAAACATCCCGCAGATACATCATCTATGAAAACCTACAGGTTGTGCTTAATGGCCATAGAACTTTGAAAGTATTATTTCAGCCACCCAAAGGTCACAGCTAGTTCCAGGAATCCAAGAGAATATTGAGGATAACATCGAGAGTGAAAAGGAGAGGATGCTGGGAACATTGAACACATGAATTAAACAGGAATGACAGCATAAGTTGTGCTAGATCTTCAGCCCTAATGAAAGCCCCTTTGTGCTGATCTGGTGGCATAAAGTGTCTGTAAAGTTGCCCAACAAAGGCACCTGATGATTCCCCTTGGGCAGGGGAATCCCTGGGTTGTATAGAACAATATGCCCTCCCACTTGCCACAGCCTTGGCATAGCAGATGGACTGAGGGCATTGCCAGAGGGATGGAGCATTCTGGTAATGCCCAGAATGGGAATGGGAGGCTGTTAGCAACTGGTACAAGTTAGAGCAGTCCCAGGATCCAAAATCATGGATTTGGCTGTAAAACAGACTCTGGTGGGAGCTGGAGCCCTGGGGGATTTCAAAGCTGAGGAGTGATCAAGTCCTTTTGGAGGTCAGTGGCATGAGCACTTCACCTTCTGTAAGATTCATAGAATATACCCCTCTTTAGTGAGCGACAATTTTCCATCTGATCCACAGCGTAGCATTCTATTTTCTACTCCACTGTTGGTCTGAGCACAAAACAATGGATGGTCCATGCAGGAACGACTAAAAAACATGCACCAGAGAAACACACTGTGGATCACAGAAGATCTGCTTAAAGAAACTCATTCCCCTATATTTCACTGTGAGGATGCTGTGAGGAGTTAGTTAGGGTCTGAGTGTAAATCACTGAGGTTGGGGTTGAAGTTCAGAAACACCTATTTTTAAATGCATATGATCCTGTCAGCAGAATCTTATTACGGGCAAAATCTTAAACCAGTGTTTGATGTCCAGCCTACTGATCTATTACCTTCTGTTCTCATGTGTCTGGAAAGTATCTGAAGTCTGCGATCTTTGTTCTTAGTGTGAAGGATATTTCCTTTACCTTGTTTCTTGTATAATGCAGAGTGCTCTTATTTTCCTCCTCCACTATGCGGTTGTAAATAAACTTATTCCCGTTTATTTATGACCAGTGAGTGTGCTGCTGAATTAAAAGGTATCAAAGGTTACTGTAATCATGAAAGATCCACCTTCAGGGAATGTTAAATTCAGACAAGTGTAACAGGAGTGTTGTAGGGAAGAGTATCCAGACCAGGAACATGTATTTAAATCAAATAGATACTGATGGTGGCAGACTGCAAAAATCTTCTCCTACCAAGCCAAGCTAGTACAGTAGAGATGGGTGAGGTCTGTGACCATGATTTTTGGTGCTTCTGCTCCCCCTCCCCCGGTTCATCATGAAGATAAAGTTCATGAAAATTTCTCTTTTTAACCCCTGCTTTTGAGAACCCCATTAGAACACTAAATCCTACAGTTGAGGTGGACTGGATGGCATCTTCTACTCTTGCTACTGTTGCTCTAATCACCCTGAGAGGTCTCAAATTGGCTTTTATCAGTCCGGTTTATGTTTTGTCAATAACAGAAACACACAGGGATTGAAATCCTTCCCAGCAGCTAACCAGTAGTCTACTGTCTTGCTACAGGAAATGACCGTTCCTTTCAAACTTAGCATTAGACAAACTCCAGAGATAGTCAGTGGTATAATCCAAGAAACATGATCATATCTTGGAAATATTAGTACAAAGGCCCATACCTAGTATCGCTTTGGAAAAGCCAAAACAATTGTTTACTGAGAAATGTTTCTTTTCTACATATGACTCATCAATCCTTGAAAAAACAGGATTTCTTTAATAATACAAGTGCTGACACAGCCTTCACTAAGGTGGTGTGACTGCAGCTGTATAATTATAACTTTAGATTTGATGTTCTGGACCTTAGGTTATGATGTGCAGACAAATGTTCCATTGTATTGCAGAGAATTTTTCTCTTTAGTCATATTACCCATAGGACAATAAGGAGTACATTCTCAGATCAATGCATAGAAATTTAAGCATGTAACACCCAGTAGTATCACACAGGACTATACCCCTGTGGGCGTTGAGTAGGTTCATCATTGCCTATACCTTTTTTTTTTTTTTTTTTTTTTTTTGAGAAGTACGATCCAAATAAAAGGAAGAACGATCTCACACTGAGGAGGGATAAATGTTACAGTTGTCTCACAAATGCTGTAGTATTTCTAGCGGTTCCAAAATAGTATAATTGTCTTACTGCTCAACTACAGATTTTTCTCAGTACAACTCAGAACACTAAAATGTCAGGTCCTGACTCATGGTGTTTTGGTGAATAAATAAAAAGCACCAATATGTTATTCAAAACTGACAGCTTTAGTGAAGATGTGCCATTGGGAGAAGAAAATATATAGGCTTGGTTATATTTGTCCCTTACTTCTGGTGAGTCTTAAGTGGTGTATTAAACAAAAGATATCCTCCTAAGGGTCCAGTTCTACCAATACTTAATACCAGGCATTATACCTACTACTAGCAGTAATACCATTTATTCCACTGGTACTACATGAGTACTATACCCAGTGTTTGCCGTATCAGGCCCATTTATTGCTTACTTGTCATCCTGTGCTGTCTTTGTATCCTGAATAGGATCTCCTGTGAGTCTGTGGTGGCAGGGCTGGTTAAAGACTTTTACTACATGCTCTTTGTGGGGGAAACAATTTGGTTGGCTTGCATTCACCCAAACCTAGCTAGCTAGGTAGGTACTTTTAAAAAACTGCACAGTGTGAGATGCTTATTAATAAATGACAGGTTTCAGAGTAACAGCCGTGTTAGTCTGTATTCGCAGAAAGAAAAGGAGTACTTGTGGCACCTTAGAGACTACATCTTCCTTTCCAAATGCAAACAGATGGACATCGTACCAAAAGGACTGAAGGTAAAAAATCCATTACAATCTACATACCACACAGACTATGCTGACAGCTTGTGCCACACGCTCTCAAAGAAACTGCGGAATCACCTGATCAACATCCTCTACAGCAAACAGGGACAGATTAAGAATGAGCTCTCAAAAATGGATACTCTCAAAATTCGTTAGTCTCTAAGGTGCCACAAGTACTCCTTTTCTTTCTATTAATAAATGGTATCTACTGAAAGACAAAACAAGATTAAATAAGAAGGATGATTGGTATAGACCTGTATGCTCAGAGTATTCAATAGATTTTGTACATAAAGGGCCTGTAGTCCTCACTGAAGCCAAATTCCCAATGACTTCAACTTCAGGACTGGACCCAATTGCCACAAATACAGTAGTTAGTCCCGCTCAAAGGTGCAGCCCACTAATTTATCTATAATCTATCTATAAAGGTCATGAGTCTGATTTTTTTTTCTTACTTACACCCTGTGATACTCTTGAGTAATTCCACTGGCTTCAATGGAACGACTCCTAGTTCACACCAGTGTAATTAAAAGGAGAATTATGCCCCACATTCCCTGGAAATCCTCTTTCACGGAAGGGCCAAATGTAAATGCACTGTTTATATATTTAACCAAACATTGCATTGTTCTCATGACAGATGAATAAAGGGGGAAATCTTGCCAACTCATCCCTTAAAAATTGATTTTGGCCTTTTCTTTAAGTTTATTTATTAAAAATGCAACAAGTTGCTTTGTAGAGTTTGCCTCTTAAAGCATATAAATGGTGGATTCTATTAATCTTCCAACAGATAAACCAATTTCTTAGAGTTATGTTGTAGACTGAATTAACAAAATGACTCAAAACTGCACTAATGGTTAACAGCTTTTTTTTTATTAGCAACACTGAGATAAGTTATTGAAGCATTTTTTAGTATTGTTTTACATTCCATTCAAAAGTGACCTAACTTGTAACTCCATATACATTTAAAGATACAGTGTGACACTTACTCAGAAAGCAACAATTATTAAAACTTACATGCTTTCATTACTAGGAACCTTAATATATTTTCTAATTACTTCCAACAATACTCTATTCCAAAGCACATGATAACCCAGTAGAAGTTTACACATTTTGCTTCAATCACAGGTTTTAAATTGTGGGTGTCAGAGTGCTGTTCATTGAATTTTACTGTCATTTCTTGGTTAATATTGGACAACCTGGCACAATATATTAAACTGGAAATATTGCTTAAAGAATATGAAAAAAGATAACTACCGTAATTTTTTCCCTGCTAATGCATTACAAAATACAGGACCATTAAAAACTCAAGTAGAAGTGATAATAAATAACCTTAACAATTTTAAGGGAACTTTCACTTATACTAAAATCCATTCCTTAGGCTTACTAAATATATAAATAACTAAACATATTATAAACCTCTATTTTGAGGTTACTGTGATGATTTGTTGTACATTGTAAGTGTGTTGTGTATACGTATATTAATGCCTTCACTTAAGACTATTTGTTTAATAAACATAGGTATATAAATTTTTCTTTTGCTGAAATAATTAACAAACCACACAATTAAATTTATCCCAGGTCCTATAATTATCTGGGAACATCAGATTAAAAAAAAGCAATTCCAGCTTTGAAGTATTGTAAATAACAAGGCCTCACCTGTGAGAGAACGTTCTAAATTACACAGATTTCAAAGAAGAATTTGGCTATTTATTTCTGAAAGCCAGTAAAATAAAATTACAATGGCTGTCAGACTAAAGTCAGCCTTATATAAGGAATTATTTGTGCATTTAGTTCTGACTTAATTAAGGATGTTTAAACTGTTAGTGCAAGTATATGAGTAGCTATGGGAGATACTGTATATCAGATCTCAGAACATACAAACCTGAGCCAAAACCCAGATCAGAATATCTTCAAACTTCGGGAAAGTCTGGGAACAGTTCTAACCTTTTTGGCTCATTCCAGTCTCTAGATTTAAATAATAGCCAAACATATTCAATAATTCTAATTTAAATTAAACCTGGGCATTACTAATACCATAAAAATACACTGTTCAGGATTTGAAACTCAGGGTAAATTCATACAACTCTAATCTTATATCATTATTGTGACTATGCTTTCTATACTAGGGTTTGCACTGCTGAACGCGGCCTCTCATGGCTGAAACTGGAGCAAATACCCTAGCGTAGACAAGGCCTCCTTTTGCAAACACCTGTCTCCCTTTCAGATCCAAATCCAGTGAGACACTGAATGCCCTTAACCTCTACTGGGACTAGGGGGCACTCAGAACCTCTCAGCAATATCAGATATTGTAGGGGTTAATTATCTACTATGCAGGTGGGTGATGGGGTGGAGGAGGATATCATAGTATGAAAAAATTAAGACATTAAAAGTGTGCATAATCAAACATTATAATATTAGTGCCCATCTTACCACCAAGCTGGGTTCTAATGTTACACACTATGATAAAATGAAATGATAATATGAATATAACAATGAAATGTAAAAACCAAACAAACATAAGATCTGATCCTGGTATCCTTAATCATGCAAGCAGTCCCACTAACTGAGAATAAGGGATGCAACACTGGGTCCTTAGCTTCTGCTTAAGAAGTCACTGTTGATTCAGACAGTAGCTTTTCAAGCCAAAAATATGCAGCAAAAGGAAAGTAACATAAACAGGGCTAAATGTCAACACTGTTTGCAGACTTACAGACACCATCCATTTGTTTGTGCTGAAATGACTAGCGAACCATTTGGCAAATACAATGCTATTCACAGACCAGCCCTGTTATCCAGCAGCGCAAACTTCACTGGATCACTGGCATTCCCAGTTAATTAAAAAAAGGAAGAAAGCCATATGAGTTTGGTTTGATATTGCCATGCAAATGGCAATGCATCGTCCATAAATGCAGCTGAAACCTAATACTGAAGGTCCAGGTTCTGATCTAACTTACACTGGTGTAAATCAAGAGTAAATGTCAGTAGAGACACACTAATGTAAGATCCAGTTCTGAGATCAGAATCAGGTCTGGAAAATCTTGACTGAAAAGTGAATTAAATAGTTTCAAAAACTCTCCAACTGATAAAGAAGCCAAAATAAATACTTTATGTGTTTTTATAGTGGCTAAAGAAGAAAAGAATACTCTGTCTCTGGTTACTCTTAACACTGCAGCTCCGAGCAAATTTTTGTGGTACCTTGCACTAAATTAAATACATTACAAGATATTGCAAATGGACATGCATACTACAGTTTCCTGCGCTAAAACTGAACTTATTACTCACAGCTGTCCAAAACATTGGAACTTTTCAGATTTTTTTTTGTTTCTGTCTAAAATGGGTTTAATTGTACAAACGAGCCACAGTAAGGATTAAGTTGAAGTTAGCACAAGCAAAACAATTAAAGCAACCGTTGTGTGTACTATATTTGTTAGTTATATCACTATAGAGTTTCGAAGGTGTTAGTTGGGGTTAAAATCTTGTTGGTTTTGACTCCTGAGGGAACAGGCATTTAGTCTGACTAAATCCATCTACTAAAATATCAGGGTAATGTACTATAATTATGTGTCAATAAAGCAATAATAATAAAACATTAACTATCTTCCTCTAACACTGTTGGAGAAAAGCTAAGATTCTGTTCTTTCAGGGACAAAGCCTGGGTGGGGTACCTCCAGACTTCAAGGGAAGCTGAAGTTTCTCAGCATTTTGCAGAATCAGACCCTAAAAGGACTGCTTACATGCAAAACCAAGGATCTCTCCAATTTTCACTTAGGGACAAAAAAGATGATTGGGTGGAGCCAGTGCAGGGAATGCAGCACCAAATGGAGTGGAACAGGAGAGCTTGGGGAAGCGAATTAGATTTATTAGAACATGGAATTGACATCGATATGTGTAAGTTCTATACCACTATTGCATTAAACAACCAACTGATGCTAAGTACTGTCTCTGTCCAATAGTGTGGAAGACTACTAGCTGTTCTTTGAAAGCTTAAATGCAGTCCAAGTGTAAATGGAAAGTACAGATTTTTTTTTTGTCAGAGTCATAGAGTTTAACACCAGGAGGGACCATCTAGTCTGACCTCCTATACCTCACAGGGCACCAACACCACCCAGTACCCAGGGCCGGCTCCAGGCACCAGCGAACCAAGCAGGTGCCTGGGGCGGCAAATGTAAAGGGGAGGCAGGATGTCGGGCTCTGGGGCAGCAATCCGCCCTCAGCGGTGGCAGGAATTTGGTGGCCGCTCCATCAGGGCTCGTTTCGTGCTTAGCGGCAATTCGGCAGAGGGGACGCGACTCTTCTTCGGTCGCCGGCAGCAATTCGGCGGCCGCATCATCACTCCACCTCCATGTTTGGCGGCAAAGTTTTTTTTTTTTTTTTTTGCTGCTTGGGGCGGCAAAAATGCTGGAGCCGGACCTGCCAGTACCTGCACACTAACCCCAACAACCAAAATTAGATCAAAGTATTCCAGCCCACAGAACACTAGTCTGTTATGCGCCATAGGCAGAGAATAGGAGGGACTGAGGTGCACCTGTGCCTGAGGCCTCCAGAATGACAGGGAAATGATTAAGTGAGATATACCCAGATAATCCTGGCAAGTGACCCACACATACACACTGCAGAGAAAAATGTAAAAAACCTCATCACTACCAATCTGGCCAGGGGGGAATTCCTTCCCGACCCCAATATTGCGACCCATTAGAGTTTAACACCAGGAGGGATCATCTAGTCTGATGGGCGTAAGCACCTGAGGGACAGAGAATGCTTGGTACCACCTCAGAGCACTGGCCCATCCCACCCAGTATCCTATCTCCAGCTGTAGCCAACGCTGATGCTTCAGAGGAAGGAGATAAAAAGTACCTCCCATAGTAGAATGAGGGGAAACAACCCTTTCTGATTCCTTAAGACACAAAGCAAAAAATACTAAACAAGGTCATATCAGAAAATAAATCCTGTACAAATCAAGTATAAATTAGTGACTCAGAACAGTAGATAGAACAATGTTATGACAAGAAAACTAAAAGTACATGGAAAGGTAGGTAGTGAAATGGATGAGGCCTAAATGGAAAGAAATATTGATTGTCTAGTCCTTTAGTAATAGGATAGGGACAGACCACGCCCCCATCAATATCCAAATGGAAACAGAGATTTCAAGGTGCAAAAATATGGATATTCCGACTGAGTAAACCTTAAGAGACAGAAGCCTTTTCATGACACAAAATCATCACTTTTTATACTTTTCCCAAGTGAAATGAATACTATCCACAGCTAAACGGGGTGCTACAAATCAGTTGCTAGATGTACAGGCAGGCCCACATTCCTGAATAATATGAGGTATCAGAAACCATCTAATTCAGCTCATGGAAATATCCACTCAAGGTTCCAATACTAAATTCGGTGAAGTTAAAGAAGGTCAGGAGCACTTAAAAATAGTTCTAGCTGCATCAAAAATGTGGTCATACCTCCCTCTCTTCTGCTCCTCATCCAGCCATGGTAAGTAAAGGAAAATATTAAAAATGTCTGTAAGTATTTTATTAAGTAAACTTCTTGATGTGGAAAATGTAAATATTCTGTATAATACATAAAATAATAATACTTTACATTGGTGTAGTGCCTTCCATTCAAGTGTCCCAAAGCATTTTACAAGCATGAATGAATTATGCTTCACATCATCATTATATCCATTTTTTACATGAGGAAACTGAGGCACAGCCAGATTAAGTGACTTGCCAAGGACACATAGCAAGCTGGTGGCAGAGTGAGGAATAAAAATTAGATTTTCAGATGCTTACTCCTGTGCTTTAACCACAAAGCCACAATTCCAAAGCAAAATCTGCTGAAAGTTGAGGATGACCTTATGAATCTCTGAAAACCAAAGCTGCTTTCCTGAATCCAGAAATCTAACTTAACAAGTGTGCCAATGGGAAAAGTGATCTTAACTAATTCAGACAAAGATATTATTTTATTTCAGTTATTAGAAAAAAATCTGTTCTGACTCTGGAAAGAACAATAGTCTTGTCTCAGCAATCACACAGGGAAAAAACAATTGTGCAAGGATTGCATCAAAGAAATGTCCTCCTAATGCTCTCTCTCCTAGGATATTCCTGATGTCCACATGGTGGTAACTTGCACATCATCAGATGTGGAAAGGGGCCAACTTTGTACAATCTCTATGGGCCCCCAGAATACAAAGCACATGCCTAAGCACAAGAGTGATGCCCTGATAACAGATTTGGGTCTCTGCCTCTAGCTTTCTGATTGCTGAGACAATAAAAAAGACAGAGATGACCCATTATTGAGGTGGCGGTCTTCATCCAAGTGGAAGGCTAAAGCAAATAAATTCACAGAGGGTGCCTGCTGATTAATCTGCAAGTGCAGAAGCATCAGGTGAGACTCCCCACACTAACACTCACAGATGGAGCACGATTTACAGTACAAAATGTCATAGAGAAAATGAAAACACAAGACAGAAGTCGTTACTGGGTGGTGTCTAATCTAACCAAATAAATAAGTAATTATCACCACTGGGCTTGTTGATCCTGGTCCTCTTCTGTTAAGAGGTATATAGATGTTTTAAATAATATATTAAAATATTCAACATTTTAGTCATGTTCTGCAAATACACAGTAGAAATGTCAGCTAAGAATTTTAAAATGCTATTTTTGGAGAGGGGAGAAAAGAGGACTTGCATTGCATTTTTAGTACACAAAATAGCTTACAAAATAGAACAGACAAGCTTATGTTGTGTTGCTTTTTTTTCTTATGCCTCAAATTAAATGCAGGATCACTGGGCAGAGCTTGGGAGTCAGTCTTTAAACTCTCTAACTCAGCAACTCATAATATACCTACTGAATTGATTGAAAATGGAAAAAACTAACAGAAATAATATTACCTCATTTCAATAATATTAGGGTTGGGTTTTTTTTTTTTTTTTTTTTTGGTGCGTGTGTGTTAATTGTTTTCCTGTGGCTAGATTCTTGCTGGTAAGCAGATTCCTATAGGTAGTGTGAAAGGGTAAAATGCATGTTATTTTTAACACTGCAACTCAATGGAGGAGCTGGAAAAAGTTTGGTGTATCTTTTAATTTTTCTATTTTTAAAATTATGATTTCTTTGTCTTGTTTTTATTTATGACTATGAAACTGGTGAATTATATTCCTCACATCGAAATGAAAATGGGAAGTAGGGCTTTATGAACCACATAACCAAAGCTACTGCCAGTATTTTTCAAATTGTCAGAAATCCGTTTGGTGATTTCTGACAATCTGGAATCATTTCCAACTCTCTAGTTATCTTTTAGTTAATCAGGAAAAATAAATGTACCAACTGAGGCCCAGAGCTTCTGCAAACACTTGCTCATGTGCCTAACATAAAGTACATGTTTAGTCCCATTGAAGCTAAAGTTAAGTAAGGGCCACAAATATTTGCAGAATCCGGGGCTAAATTTTGAGTTGTCCTAACTTTATTAATCTGGGCTACTGTTTATTTTATCCTGCTAAACAATGGAAAGGAAGTAAATCTTGTCGTGAACACTCATCTGTGATTGAGAGTTTTATTTTTGATTAGTTTGAAGGTATAGTGAAACAACATTACTCCAATCCATTTGTGATTGGAAATATAACAGAGGTCTGCCTTCCTTTGCTGACACTGCTTTTTGAAAAAGACACAGATTTTTAAAGGGATTACATATTACAGTGTTATTCTGCCAGAACTATGCTTACAGAATAGTAGACAAATAAAAAGCTGTTATACTCTCCCCACGATTGTAACTTTTCATTTTTGGCAAACAGACTATATGAGCTGAGAAAGAAAAACTCCAATTTAGTAACTCAGATAAAGAAGAATAAGAGTTTCTTGCTTTCTTTTTCTTTCTTAAAATTACCTACTGGCATAATTCTATTTAGGTAATACATAACTTGTACAACCTCCAGTTAGAACAGTGAAAATATAGTTACTTAACCTCTGAAAATAATCAAAGATCACAGCTATATGTTTCATACTGAAACAAGTCACAAAAATGGCAAAGGGGGGTAAGCGGGAACAAATATTAGGTTCCTGACTACAAACAGGAGCATTCCATCCACCTGGCATTTGATTTGGTTAGTGTTGTGTGAATTTAATATACCCTAATTCAGTATAAAGAAAAAAGTAGGAGAAAGCAAGGTTGGCTTGGCAAAGCATCCAGTGTTTTTCTTAAATTTTTATAAAATCAAATACTGAAAAGTTTGCAAGTTACCATGTCATTTTTTTAAAAAAAAACTCTCCCCCCTCTGAATAAATGGAAGCAGTAAATGTCCCCTGCACATGCCACTAGCACAGTCTATATTTGCTGCTACTCTAATTTAAAAACAATGTGATTCCTAAAAACATTGTGTAAGTGTATGCAACTCTAGACAGCACATAGAAGGCTATTCTGCTGTCAGCTACATGCTCACTGATTTATATGGAGCTGCACAAGTAATATAGTAGAATTTTGTCCACTGATTTTTTTTAACATTTATTTTAAATTTGCATTTACTAAGAAATGTGGTTAAGCATGTTTAGAGAGCAGCTTAGTGATTCGCAGGATTGTTTTCTGAAACGGTCTGAAAGAAGGTCTAAAACTTACCACACAAGTCAGGTCTCTTGATACATCCGCTGTTTGCTGTGCTACTTGCAAGTCCATTAAAGGCTGCTAAGCCATCAGAGCTATAAGCTCTTAGGACTGACAACATGTTCATCTGCTTCTCAAGGACCTGTGGACCCTGTACTTGCTCAGGTTTCATCACACCTTGTGCAGTTTCATGGGAGGAAAGAAGATTCTGGCTGTGCCACTGCTTTTCTGTGTGTGGCAACCGTGGTATTAGTCCTTGTGTTGGTTGTGAGGTGACTGGGCTTTGTATATTGTCACCTCCTTCACTGCTTTCTTTATTTAGGGCAGATAAGTGCTTGTTCATAATATCTGGTTCTGTTTCAATGTCCTCATCTTCAATGTTTTCCTCCTTGGAAGATTCCATATCCTCAGATGAAGCTATGTCAGACAAGTCATCAGTAGCACTTTTATTTAGAGAGTCAGAGAGCAAAATATTTGGATCATCTTCAGATGGTGTTTTTACTTCGGGTTTGTTACTGGTGCAAGAATTTTGTGCTCCTGTGCCAACAACACCAGGATAAACACCAAACTGCTTGTAAAAGTCTGTTGTAAAATTACAAAAGGTGGAATCCATATGGCTGGGCCAGGCAGCATTCTTTTGTTCTCCCAGTATCTCTTTATTTTGTCCTTGGGTCATTTTCTCAGAAGCTGTGTCCAGCTGGCTAATCAAATTTGAAACTACTGCCTCTTTGCTGGGCTGCACTGAAGAGGAGAGCAAACTGACTTTGTTTGCTGAAGCTGAAGCCTCCCGAGATTGATCTTTGCTGTTTCCTAAAATATTATCTTTACGTTTAGCTTTGCCTAAGTGATTGGCTTGGAGATGCAAAGCCATTAATTCCATAGATGATGTTGTAAAGGAACAAAATAAGCAGCCATGCCAAGCAATATTGTCTTGAACTGTAACAGATGAACCTGGAAGTGAGGCAGCATCTGGCCTCACAGATAAGTCAAGAGGTTCATACTGTGATTTTTCAGTTTTTCTTTGTGAGGACTTGGTATTTATTTTATCCTCAGTGCTCTCTGAGCCCAGAGTTTTTATGGAAAGTGAATCAGATAACACTTTATCCTTCATTTCTTTTTCTTTCTTTAAGGAACTTAAGACAAAGCTGTCCATGAAAGCTTGCAAAGACCCTTGGAAGTTCACACCATTTCCAACCATGCTCTGATATGCTCGGCCAAGTTCAGAAAAGTGTGTTCCTTTGGAAGATATGTCAGAACCCTTCATATTCTCTGAAGATACCTCAGAAGACATGCCAGCTGCTTGTCCTTGTTGATCTCCAGAAGAAAGCATTCCTGATGTCCACTGCTGAGAGACCATGCCACTTCGGAAATCAATACCAGGAAGACCCTTGAAGGCTCCTCTCAGTATGTCTGGTCTAATAAACAGAGACCCTTTACTTGATGTTTCATCCTTGTGTTCCTGACTTTGAGACTGCCCAGGGAGAGGTCCAGCTCCATTCTGTCGCTCCCTGTGGTGCCGTTCCAAGTGGTATTTGAGGGATGCAGACTGAGTGCCTGCATAGTCACAATGTGGACACTTGTAAGGTTTCTCACCTGCAAATACATACAAAAAAGACAAACATTTAATATATGTTATCTGTGCTTCTGTCTATGGAATAGTGAAGAAAAATCAATGTTTGTTCTTTTAAAACAACCCCCCCTTCAGCTAATATTTTAAATGATACTTTAATAGAAGATAATTTATAGTTTTAAGATCTTTTAAATGATTTTCTAGCACATGGGGCAATTCAGGAATGACATACTATCTACACACAATTGGCTATCTTTTTCTTAATGTAACATGTAAAAACTGTTGTAGAATTAAAAGCTGTGATTATGAAAATGAAGCATAACAATTTCAGCCACAGTAATCATTAAAAATACAAGTTAAAAAATAAACAAAGTATGTAACAAATGGATAGTTGCAATATTTTGTGTATACAATTGCTTTAAAATTTGTTTAAATTATACACATGGAAACCATTTTTAAAACCTAAAAATTTTATGGCACTGTTACGCAAGACTGAAATGAATGATTTAAGGCTTGCTCTGCAGTAAATCATGGATATAATTAGCAAATGGCATACTGCACAAGTAATTTATCATTATTTGGAGGGCACCATTCCAGAAGGATTCAAAGATCTGCAGACCTACTGCATTGTTTCTAAATAAAGAACTATAAATACAGATTCTATAAAATATTAATATCATTACAGTACATTAGGATTGCAGCATGTAAGAACATATAGTTAAGATAAAAAGCAGTCAATAAAATTAAAAAGAAAGTAATAAAAAGGTACAAAATATATTTACTTTCTGTATTTGAAATTAACATTTTCTACTGGTTTTTGCAGTGCTTTAAATTTGTACTAATGGCATTTCTAATGCTCCAGTAGTGTAATTTACCTGTAATAAACACTTTTCTAGAGAGTAAGGATCAGCTTAAATAGTATTTTAAAACATATTAGATGAATTAAATATATATTTGAACTCAATACTAAACTTTTATTTTTCTTGCCATGATTTAAAAGAACTCAGAGATATTACGTATATATAAAACATTCACATACAATCATAGATTTATATATATCCACAAAGAAAATATGTCTAAATAAATGTAAATTTAAATATATGCAGAGCACTTGTTAGCAATCAAGGGTTCCTTGTAGACTTGAGTGCAGAAATACTCCCTGAAAGAGACAGGAGTTTGACAGTACTGTAAGCTTCTTTTTAATAATGGCCTGTCAATATCAGCAATTATTTCTATAAGAAACCTCAACAAGACAAGGAACTGTTTTCTCTTATGTGTTTTCTTTCCGATCTAAAAGGCAATGGCAAACCTTCTGTGAACACTACCCTGCAAATAGTTCATTGTTTTAAAATTTCTTCCAGAATAATAGTAATAGTATCATATTATGTGAATTATCACACTCGTTGAAAAGCTACTAATTCTTGAGTAACCTCAAAATCCATTTAAAATAAAAATGGAAAGTTTTCAAACTTTTTAATTTTTTAAACTAAGTGCTCAAATGAGAGTTCGGTAAATACCTGGGATGTTTACACCTCTTGCTGATCATCTGAATCAGCTAAACAAGATTAAGTAAAACGAACGATCAAAATGACCCTACAGCACTATCTGAACAGGCTTACTGACCATGTACAGTAGTTGAATGTGTTCTGTCACTCAACAAGGGCTAAAGAAAATTATAAACACTCTAGCCATGGTCCATAATGTAATCCTGAGGCTAAATTATGGACACGAGGGCCCTACACTGCCCAACACCTATTGTATGCACCCTCCTCTACAAAGTTTGATTAACATGTTTCATGTAAGAGATGATAATTAACATGGCTCATACTTTAGGCCTGGGTCCATACGTTTTAACATGAGAAGTCAAATTTAAAGTTTCAGTGCAACTTCTGAGTCTTTCACAAATATCGTTGGGCTCTGGAACCCCATCACTGCCCTCTTTATCAACCCAACTATTGGCTAAATTCTAGTAGGTGCTATACATGAAGAACCTACAGGCCTACCTATGCCAAGCAGTAGGAAGTACAAAGCTGAACTGGGTGATACCTATTCTGGTTTCCCCTCAAACCCAGAGAGACTATTCTGCAGGCCATCTTCTACTGAAATCATTTTATGGCAGGGAAAAGGATCAGAGGTCATGTTCTGCATATTTGTATGCATCTATGCCCTGAAATGGCAATGGCCTCTATGCACATACTCTCATGCAAATTATTAATTTCAGGAACATGAATATTCTGTGACAGCTCTGCTCCTGGCAAAAATACAGACACACACATTAACATTCATTTTACAGCATACTTGTACTCCAAGTTTTGGAGCCATTTCATGTTGTCCCAGAGCTTTGGTTCTATTTGTTACAATCAATCTAGTACTCTTTGACACAACTTATGGATTTAAAGCACTGTCTAAGAGCCAATCGTGTGTCTGCAGAGAAAAAACTCTAGAAACCTTGGGTAGCCTGCATTTTCTAATCCCCCTTCCTCTTAACTGAAAAATCTCTTCCATGGTACCACCTATACCTATGTGGAAATGTTTACATGCAGTTATTTTTACCTTTTACATTTATAGTAACTCTAGCTGATGGATATATGTGCTCACTTCAAGCGGCATCATTAGAAATTATGTTCTACCATTGCAGATGCTGCATAAACTGTTGGATAATATGCATGTGCAATGATGAGACATATCCTACAACGTAGGCTGCACTAATGATCCTATACACATCTCAGGAGGTGCTTAAGGCAATAAGTATATTTAATAATGGGTGCAAGAAAATTAATATGCTAACTAGAGGAAATACTAATACTAATATGCTTTGCATTTATAAAGTATCTTCCATCCGAAGCATTCTGCACTGACAACATTCTTTTATTTTTAATTGCTGAGCCCTGAAGATATTCAATTTTCCCCACCTTTTCAAAGGCCCCATAGCAGAGTTCCCTTCAACAGAGGAGGCCTGGACACAGCTCCCAACACATTCCATCAAGACTAGTCGGTAAGAGACCACCCACTGAGACAGCGTGATTAAAATTGCAAATTTCCATTAGAGTTGAGTCCACTACCACTGTAATGCTCCCATCTCTTGCCAGACTGGGAACAAGGATTTAAATGAAGACTCAATCTCTGACCTATCACACAGCGACACATTGAGTCACCTTTGGCTTACCAAACTGGGCAAGGGAAATAGTACACCTGAAAACAATTTTTTCCAATCAAAATACCTAAAGTAATTATTACCCTTTAAGGACATCCACTTTCAAAATTAACTACTGCTATTTCAGAGGCTGGTGTTAGGGGGAAAATACATCTTCAGACCTGTTAAATTTAGATTCTCCAACAACCTCTAAATTAAAGAATTGGTCACACATATTTAAATGGCATTCAAATCTCCAATTTGACAACCAACATGCCAAATTTCAGCCCTAGTGTGATTTGCAACAGTGAAGTTATGAACTACTGAAACTTCCCCTCCCCCACCAAAGATGTATAATGAAAAAATAGCCAGAAACTGAACGTCCGTGATTTTGCCAGGTACCTTAATAATACTTCCTCAAGGAAGACTAAGTGGGACAAGCATGCTGGGCGTGGTTCTGTTAGAAGAATATTTGTTTGTATCTAATACTTTGAAAAATGTTTCAGAGAGCTCATCCTCATGTAATGATTACCCAGTAACACTGCCAAGAACAGAGTCTGGATGAGATATTTAACACTTAATTTCAGTTTACATAAATTAAAGTTGCCATGTGGGTTTTTTTTTTCAAATGTCTGATATGTTCAAGAGTCGTTGTTTGTAATTCAGAATGGGACTTATTCTCTTGATCTTGCTAATTCCGACCGCTGTTTGCAATTGCACAAGCTTTTTCATAACCTTGTTAAAAACGATCCCAATACATGGTATAAAAACCATGGATATAGAAGCTATCTAAGCTGCATAATCAGAGTTTCCATCTGTCTAACATCTGATTTACAAGGCATAAGTCATATCACAGAACTATTTTACATCAGGATATGGTAAAATTAAAGACTGCTGTAAAAACTTTATAAACTCCTGGTAGACAACTGGAAACAGACATATTGCCCAATGCAAACAGTGTCTAAGTATACAACACTGCATGAGCAACATGGAAGTATAACCTATTCAGGCTACTACCAGTTCCACCTGCTGTCCTTAATGTGCAATCTAATCATTTTATGCAAAGGAATAACCTATTTTTTAGTTGTACATGGAGGCCACTGCCAGATTATTCCTAAAGCAAGAAAGAACAATTATGATCATCTAGACCAGTGGTGGGCAACCTGCGGCCTACGAGCCACACGCGGCCCATCAGGGTAATCCGCTGGCAGGTTGCAGGACAGTTTGTTTACATTGACCATCTGCAGACATGGCCCCCTGAAGCTCCCTGTGGACGGTCAATGTAAACAAACTGTCTTGCGGTCCACCAGTGGATTACCCTGATGGGCTGCGTGTGGCTCGTGGGCCGCAGGTTGCTCACCACTGATCTAGACTGATCTCATGCAAAACGTAAGCCAAACAACCTCACACAATAATTACAGCATCAAGCATACATGTTAGAAAGATAACCAGTCCTGACTTAAATATTTCAAGTGATGAAGAATCCACCATGGCCCTAGGTAAACTGTTCCAAAATTAATTACCCTCAATGGTCAAAATGTATGCTTTGTTGCTTGTATGAATCTGTCTAGATTCAACTTCCAACCATTGGATCATTATGACTTTTTCTGCTAGATTAAAAATTTGTACTTACTGCTATCAGCTTTTCCATTTTTCTATTTTTTTGATTTGGGGTTTTAAAACTTTTGATTATTTCTTACATCTCCTTTCTTAACCAGGATGATTTTTTTTAACGAAAGAAGCCTTCTTAGATAATGTACACATGGACCTGCCCTTTGATCACCAGGCCAACCCTCTTTAATGCTCTTCCATTGTGCAGTGGTCTCTCCCCTTAATAGCAGTCATTGATAGGCACATCCACCTCACATCCAATGCTCTTGCAGCTGGCAGAGGGTTTTCTGCCAGCCCCCACAGGCAATGGACATCCAGAATTTGATTGCATGTACTTTGGCATAAGAAATAGTTATTGTCTTTTACAGTAAGCATCATGAAATCAAACAGCTTATAAGTCCTGTGAATATTGTTTAACAAAAACATTGAAAACATCTTACAGCTTTTTTAATAATAGGACTGGTTATTGATAACCTATTTTATCCATTGTACAGTAGATATTTTAAAAATGAATTGCTGTATGATTTAATTAGTTCATTATTATGCCTATTCTTACACAGTAATTTCTTTTATCATTCTAATCATTCACTTCACACTTTTTAAGCCAAATGGAATATCAAAGGTTCTGTAGGATTATTTTTGGATCATGCACATGTTCACCACAAAATTAATCTGTTTGTCAGAAATATCAGTTGACTACTACTTCTCTTTACTCCCTAGTATTTTAACTAAATATGTAAGATGTAAATACCCCCTTTCTCCCAAAAAAGTATTTGATGCTTCTGACTCAGTAACTTAAGAGTTTTCATTGTATCATGCCACACACAGTAAAAGATTTTAATTTTTGTAAAGTTGTATAATTGAACATTTTCATTTATTTACATCCCATCTCTGATATTTAGTCTTTCTACATGTCTTTACTTAGTTAACACATGGGGAGATAAATATGGTTGTTCCTTTGCAGTGAAGCTTCAGTACATTAATATAAACTGTACACTAATTCCCCCAAAGCATATATATGTTGTAAACCTGAAGACTTTTTACACAGCTGCTTATTGCTAAACAGTGCCTTGTCCAGAAGGGGACAATCTGTGTCTCTAATTGCTGTCACTGAAGCTGAGATTCATTATGTGACTTTCCCATTAAAATGTGAGCATTAATTTGTATAATGAAATATCACCCACTGCAGTGTTCATTAGCCATGCCCTACTGTATACTGCACATTGTTAGCTACCTAGAAACTGTAGTTAATTTCACTAATGGATATTTCCCTACTTAGTGTTTGGTAGGAAATTTATACTGTACCATTACCTCTTAAACTTTTAAGGAAATTTAAATTCAATCAATTATTTTCAACAAAAGTTTGGGACGTCATTAAGGCAGGAAAAGGCAAGCTGCACAATGTTAAGGATGGGAAATCTGGAGAAATCTAGAGAAATGAAAAGTCCTTTTCGTTCATCTTACAAATGTAAGAATAAAGGATGTTCAATACCAACATTGTCTCCTTTTGGAGCACACAGCCCCATTTTCCTTAATCATTCATACTGCTCATCCCACTAGACGTACCTTGAGAGAATGGCAACAGCCAGTCTCTTTTTAGGAAGAAAATGTGAGTTGAATTCATTTAAAACAGCACCATTTTTAGTGTATTCCATCAGCTCATCTAAGCATTTTTCAAAATTGCACTGTTGCATTTCCAAGAGAAAAAACAGTCACAGTATAAGATATGCATGATTTAGACTATTCATTATGTATACTACAGGTCAGTCTCTCAACCTGCTAAGCATTTTTGCCCCTATCGCTTCCTTTCATAGGTGTAGGGCCAAATTCTCAAGCCCACTCATACACATGGCTTTATTCCATGTTCCTTACCTGGGTGACATGAATGTAAAAGTCAGGGTTTGAGCACACATGAATGCTTGGTGCAAACCTTGACTTTGTGTAAACAAACGGCAGTTCTTGAATGCCTACATTGAGAACATGCAAAGCTACTTGTGCAAGTTTGAAAATTTGCCTCTAGATAACATGCTGATAAGCAGTGGCAGAGTAAATATATTTTTATTTTTATGACTTTATGTGCTCTCCAAGCCCAATTCTGTAAGAAGATGGGTACCTGCAGCTCATTAATTTCTTCTGGAGTTGAGGGTTCTCTGGAAGTCGTGGACGGTGTTCAGCACCTTACAGGGTATAAACCTCCATGTATTCTGCGGACTATCTATCTAAGGTACATACCACAGTATCTGAGCACCACATAACCTTTAATGTATCTATCCTGACATCTCCCCTGAAAGGTAGGGAGGTATTATCATTTTACATATTGGCTCCTGATGCACAGAGAGGCTAAGTAACCTGTCCAAGGTCACACAGGAAGTTGGTGGCAGAGCAGACACTTGAACCTAGATCTCTGGCCAATGCTCTAGCCATCATCCCTCCACTCCATTCAAGTACCACTATTGACATTTTACTGGAATGACTATCCTTAAAAATAATGTTGAACATTCTAATTCCCATAAGGGTGGCAGCAGAGAATAGAATCAATACTCTAAAGGATGACTACATAACCCATGAGTGGAGTCATATCCAACCAAGTAAAGTACCCAGCATGTCAAACTCTCCACTCAAACACACTGTATTTTATTAGTAATATCCCAGTTTGCACTTGCATACTTCATCTGCATTTTCATTTAGTTTTTGTAAGCTATTTTGGGGATATTCAGATGTAGAGTGGATAGAATGACATCACATGACTATATTAAAGAATGTTCTTGTTTTTACTATGATTTAAGGAAACAGTAGGATTTAGCTAATTAATTTATTAGTATGCTTAATATCAGTTATTACTAGCATGGTATAATTTTAGACACAGAGTCAAATTCTTATTCACAATTCTTTAATTTCTTTGACTTAATGGAGTCACTCCTGATTTCCACTGATACAAATGAAGATCAGAATTAGCTGCAATGCGTTTGCAGCTGTGTGATTCCATTCTTATACCACTTAGCTTTTATAAACAATATGTTTGTGAGCGTCACATCTGACCATGGTGGTATTCTTACCAAGCACAAAATATCCACAGACTTCTGAATCATGCAAGCTCAGAAGATAGATGTTCTACAGCAAGGATGACCTATCTAACAGAATGGTCAAGCTGCTATAGAAAGCAGTAACCCCAAACCAACAAAGACCTCTTCAGTAAGAAGCTGTGAGGGTAGAACAGAAGCAAATGAACTCTCCACTTCCTTAGGGAACAATTCCCTTTTCTTGGGATTGTCTGACCAGCTGATCAGGCTGCAGGGATCAAGCATGCAGTAAAGTCCTCTCTACTGCACTAAAGCAAATAGTTCTGTGGAAGCAAGAAACTAAGGGCCCTCTCCCCATTAGACAGGCTAACATAAACAAATAACCTAGAAATGATACAGGGGATCATCTGCACACACCCACCCCTTCTGATCTGATCTTCTGATTTAAAGGAGCTATCTCTGCATTAAGGCCCCTTCCTCCATCATCACTGGAGTTACTCTAAGAAACCGCCTCTTTCTCCAGTTACTTTGGGAGGGTGGCGGCAAGTGGTGGTGGGGGGAGAGAATTCTTCTTCCTCTCACGGGGCAGCCAAATATTGATGTGACATGCTCCCTTTAAAACTCCTTCCTGACTGAATATTGTTCAGTCAGCCGGAGAAGAACTAATCTCTGCATTAAGATGTTGGGATTCAACTGAGCCTGCCCAGTGAAGCTGTGTACTTTTTTCTGCAATACATCAGTTACCTTTTATAGCTTTATGAGCACCTTGCCCCAACCCTCCAGCATCATGATGCAACAGTCTCTGTGGCATGAGGGTGGCTAGAAAAGTCCAGAAGCAGGTTGCTATAACTATCTGGAAGCTGGCTACCTCATTCTACGACAGATCCATCACTAACCAATTTGGTGCTAGAAAGTCAACTGTGAGTAAAATGGTGGCAGAGGCTTCTGAGGCAATAGGGAGTATGATTTAGTCAAAGGCGATGGGCATAAACAATAGCCCTGAAGTAACTGCCTGTTTTAAGAGAATGGGGTTTCTAAACTGTGCCAGGGCCCTTGATGGGATTCAGATGCCCCTAGTTTGCCCTCCTTAAGGAGCATATGAGTACATAAATCACAAAGGGTACTTCTTCATTATTATGCAGAACCTTGTAGACCAAAGAGGCTGATTTATGGATGCCAACGTGAGCTGCACTGGAAATGTTCATGATGCCAGGGTTTTCGGATGGTCAGAAATCTACATTCATGGACAGGCTGGGACACAATTCCCACCAAATGACATTGTCATAAATGGAGTTACTATCCCCACTGTTATCCTGGGGGACTCTGTGTAACCCCTTTTGCCTTGGCTTATGAGACCATATCTTGATTTCAGAGGGCCTGGCAAAAGATGGTTCAGTTACACACTCAGCAGGTACAGAATGGCAGTTGACTGTGCGCTTGGCAGACTGAAATCCTGCTGGTGCTGTTTACAGATGTTTGGATGTCTGTGTCATCAGTGCTGTCTGCAGTAGTGTGTCTTGCTGTTGTCTTCATGATCTTTGTGAAGCCAAAAGTGAGCCATTTGCCCCGAATAAATCTATGACAGTAATGGATTGCTGACTACTACACTCAGCCAGGAAGTGCATCTATCACAGCTTGAACAGGATGCACCCTGGCAACAAAAATCAGGGGTGCTCTGTGCTCCCATATTATGGACTTGCACAGGCGATGGAAGATGGAGAATAGATAGCTTAGAGATGTTTTTGTACAGCAATGCTTATAGTACACACATCATAGCACTGAGGTACTGTCACATCACACAATGAAGGGGAGGGTACTGTCACTGTATGCAGTGAATGTAGGCGTTGATATGAAATTTTCTTATGGATGAAATGGCTGTTTATGAAAGTGGGGCTGAGCATTTACATTATGGATTGTTGTACTTAGATGTACTCAGAAATTGTGTCTGGATGCAAGTTCTCTATTGTGCCTTACTGTGGGTTTATCTTTATTCTTCAAATGCACATTGTATGATGTAGTGATGGCAATAAACTTTCTTAATTAAATGAAAACCTTCATTTGTGAACATGGATGTATTACCAAAAAAACACAATATTATAGCATTTCAGGCAGCCCAGCTGCCATTAGAACATCAAAACTCAGTAATAAACCCACAGCAAAACCAGTAATAAATCAAAGTGCATAAACCAAACAGTGCAAAGTGCAAACATTGAGCCAGTACCATCAAAACAATCTCTTAAATCTGTGTGTCCTCTGGCATGTTCTCCTTTCCCTTTCTTGTGCATTTAGCATGAACTTGACATCACTGCATGGATGTGGAGGCTTGCAAGGGAGAGAGGGACAGCATGGGGGCAGAAGTATGCTGGGAGAAAGGGGGCCCTGAACTGGAGTAGAAGACTGCAGGGGGTAGATTTGCCCTGTCCAGCTGCTGTTAAAGCCTGGTTGCCTGGGCCACCCAACCATGGAATTGTCCAAAGTGTTCCTGGGTCTGTAGCACATGGTAGCAATTCTCTCCTCCAGCTCTATAGCCTGCCTGTTCTTTTCATCTTGCCTTTCTATTTGCCATGAATCATCCTCTCTGTGGTATTGCACTTGCTTTTTGACCCTGTCCAGAATGTCAAACATAAGCTCATCACAGAAAATCTTCCTCTTTGACCAGTCCATGATGCTACGGAGACCTGGGCTTCCGCTGCAATGTGTCTGAGCTGCTGAGGTACAAAGGCCAGTTGAGGGACCTGCAAGCAGACATAAAAGAGAACATTATTGTCTCAGTAATTCACAGATGACTCAGGGCATGAGAACAGGAAAAATCCTTGTGGAATTTGACGGCCAAAAGATGATACTTTGTGAGATCCCATAAGCTTCAGACATCATAAGCTCTGTGGACACAACCAGCTTCACAGCAATGAAAAGAGGGCACAGGGAATGGTAAGGTAAAAATCACAATTGGTTTACTTTAGAAATTGCAGACCACTTTGAGGAGTGGGTGGACCATGGCGTACTACACAAGCCCTCTCTATCATTTCAGACATTCCATATTTTGGAGGACATAACAATTCTTGTGGTTCCAGAATGGCAAAGGGACATTTTATTCCAAGCTGCTGGTGGCAAGCCAGTCATGTATGCCACATAAGTTTTCAAACTTATGGTGACTGAAGAGCACATCTACGAGTGGAGTGGGCTGGACAACTACCCATGTGGCACCCCAAAATATACCCTTCCCCAAAATGTGACTATCTATCTGGAGTTCCTGCTATGGGAAAAGTTTGCCGCTATCAGCACCTGGGGCTGGGTTAAAAATCATGAGGCAATCAACAGGATGCTCTGTTAGTGTGTGTGTAACCCACACACCTTCTGGGTGTGGTGTTCTGTCTCATCTAGTGGCATTGAAATCACTTAAAGAGAAAGATGAAGTGAGTCTGCTCTACAGCCTTAATTAAGAGCCATTTGGTTTTTAGCTCATGTGGTAACAGCTCATGCACTAAGCTCCAGAGGTCCCAGGTTCAATGACCGGGGTCTGTCGGTGTTACATCTGCATGGATTACTGCCTCCCAACAGCTTTGAATACAGCCTGTTATGACTGCATGCAAACACATACACTAATACAGACTTGCCAAGAACTCCATTACCCCTCGGCACATTTCTAGACTGAATACAACCCCCCACCTGTATTTTGGACAAATGATTTAGTCACCCATGGGCTATAGGGACTACATTAGCTTAAATGGACTACACTTGTTAATATACATGTAAATTTCACCCTTCCCTCCTACAGGACATTGATTACAGGTGGCTTGTTAAACCTTTAGGCTGATATGGAGTGGCGTAGTAATACGGAAGGCAATATAAAGTTCACATTTTTCATACCCTGGCATGTTGTAGCAAGAATGTGTAAGTTTCTATTAAAACTTTTTAAATGCTTGTTTCACTGTTTGCACTTCTCATTCTCCATTCTGAATTCTATAAGGTGGTGGTGGTGGGGACGGATGGGAGGAACGCTAAGCTGTTGGTGTGCAATCTGCCATTAACAAATACATGCTGCTACCCATGGCTGGTAATAACATTTGCATTGGTTCATAAACTGGAAATCCCTCCCATTACTATGTTCATAAAAACAAAAATGGAGCCAGACACTTACCAGGAGCAAAGGTGACTTCTGCTTCTTCAGTTTCTGTTCAGGTTCCATGGTGGATTGCAATTCTGGGGACAGGAGGGGAGGCACTGAAAAGCTCCTCCAAGTAGGGACCCAGGATTTTCTGCAGCTGCTCCAACAGCAAAGCCTCCTCAGGGACCAGTCTCAGCACCAGAATCATTTTGGTAGCCTCTTCCGGCACCTGCTGGATCCCCTCCAGTCCTGTTCTAGATTCAGAGGTGAGACAGTCACCATCTTGGCTGATCAGGCTGCTGTGGGTCAGAGTTCAGTGCATTACCCAGCGCTTGGTCAAACTCCTCGTAAAAGAGGCAGGATGACAGCGAGTTCCCAAAGATGTGGTTCTCATCCCTGGCTTTCTGATAGTTGGTTTTGAACTGCTTAGTCTTCTCCCAACATTGGTCACCGGTCCAGTGAATTCCCAACGCTACCATCTTCTTCACTATTTCCTGGCACACATGATCATCAAACTTTTTGCTTGCCTTGCATCAGAAATTCACCAGAATCTGGCTGTGCTCCCATGCCCACGAAGCAGCACAATTGGCAAAGGACTTCTTCTGGTTGGTATCCATTGCAAACACAGGAGACGGTTCAGTGTGTTTGCAGCTCAGTAGTCAGAATAAAATTCAAAGCTTAAATGCCAAGCTATTGTATTTGAACAAGGGGGTGTTGCTTCCATTTCTTGGGAGCTGACTGGCTACTCTTGGGACAGAGAGGACAAAGAGCACTGACCTACGGGATTGTAGGGCATCACCGAACAGATACTCAGGGCCTAAGGCCAGCGGGTCTGGGCCCAAACTGTGTCCACACTACAAACTAATGGGGTTTGGGCCCCAAACCCTGTAGGACCCAGGCTTGAACACTCCACTCCTGCGGGTTCCTGGGGCTTGGGCACAGGCCTGAATCAGACAGATTAGTATGTAGACAGAAGGGGGGTCATGCTTGAGCCCGAGCCCGGGTTTACAATGCAATGTAGTCACACTGTGAGTTGGTGTTGGCTGGGGCACCAAGTCATTCTACCTCTGTGCCTCCAAACACCCACACATTGGAAGGAACCTAACTTTTTCTAAATTGCTTAAGCTCATTTCTGACAAGCAGGTGCCAGGAGAACAAGAGCAGTAATTGAGTTAATGTAGTGGAGAAATACAGTGAAGTGGGTTTTTTATCAGTCAGTTATATGATCCTGACATATAATAAAGACAGAGTGTGATATAAAATGCAGGAAACTGACAAAATACAGTCACAGTCAAGTATAAAACCACCAATATAATATCTGCTTAATAATTGGTATCTATTACATCATTTCCATTTACTGCATAACAACTTAATTTTGGTTTAATAACTCTTGTAATTTGCCATTTTATAATGTTTATTATGACTATTTATAATATGTAACATGCACTGTTCCATTTAAACATACTCTTCTCATAATTTTAGAAATACTTTGTTCTTAGTTCAGTGGAAATTGATCTTTATCTATTTTAATATTATTATGCTTTTTTAAATAAATTGCAAACATTGTTTGCATGGTCTATATGATGTTTCCCCAAATCATTTTCATTTCTTTATTTACATGAAGGTTTATCTTTTTGTTTTGATTTTGTAAGTAAATTTTAAAGCACAATTTTTATGGAATATTTCCATTGTAATTCACTTATTGTCCATGAATTCTGAGCCACAAATACTGAATGCATAATCAGTGTCATTTTTAAAACAACAAAACAGAATGACAACTTAATTTTAATAAGTTGTTGGTAGAGGAAGGAAAAAGGACGGCAGTCAGGTTATTTTAAAATATTTTCTCTATAAATCTTCCATTAGATAGGTTTAAAATAGTTTAAAACTTATGCTTACAAGACTCCTTTAAAATAATGTAATTACTATTTATTTACTTTTATTATAGTAGTGAATGAAGGGATCAGTGTTCCATTGTGTTAGGAATGGTACAAACTCTAAACAAGTAGTAAAGAGACAATCCTAAAGTGTTTATTTTCTATATGAATTAAACAATGTTAAAGCCAAATTTTCAAAGTGACCTTAAAAGCAGCCTCTATATAGTCAACCATTGTACCACAATTCAAAGACACAAGGAGAAGAGATAAGACATAAGCTCCATCTGTTCCTTTCAATTTCCTGTTTTTGCTGATTTTCAGCCCTTCCAGTCATATTTTCAAAAGCAGCCTGTCCACTTGCATACCCAATAATGCAGTGTCAAGTTTGTGCGCTCCAGAATTACATGTTTGCATGCAAACAGGTTAGACACCTAAATGATTGATTTGGGTACACAAATAGCATTTGCATATGAAAAAAACATACCCTGTAGAATGAAAAAATGACAAAGATAATAAACTCAAGAGAGACAGCTGGAAAGTATTTCCTAATCCTGTTCATTGTGTCTATGAACTGTAGAAGTGTATACACCATTGGCTCCATGCATTCTAAAATAACTGGGATGTTACTGGCAGCAAAAATCCTGGATGACCACACATTTTAGCCACTCAAATTACCCAACAGGCTATCCTGCTGAATAGGAAGGAAAGAACCATACCTGCCAATGAGTAGCGGAAGTGACTGTATGTGGGTAAATAATAAATGAGCTCCTGACCGCCCATGCCAGTCTCAACTTTGGACCTATCCACATGCAGCCTACACAGTCCTAAATAGTTACTATCCACAAAAGCCCTGCAATAACCCCCCATGCATGGCTTCCAGAGGAGGAGAGAGAAACGAGTCCCTGCCATCCATGTCATGTGACAAATATACTTAACTTTTGGGAGGCCTCAATCCTCCTTTTCCCACCTTGCAGAGTCTCCCAGAGTTACTGTAGGCCTGAAGAACTCAGAATATACTATCCCATACAGGCATACGGGACAAAAAAGCATCATAGGGTACTTCCACATGGCAATAAAACCTCAGAGCCTGGTCTACAGACTTGGGCTGTGGGGCTCTCTCTCAAAAAAAAACATGGCGGCAAGTCTCAGAGCCCAGGTCTACAGACTTGGCTTGTGTTACAGAGCTAAAAATGGCAGTGTAGATGTTCCCACTCAGGCTGGAGCTTGGGCTCTGAAACCCAGCCTCTGACACATGGAAAGGGACTTTGGCAAGATTCTAATATTAAAATGACAAGCTATACCCATATTTAATAAAACTGAAAAAGCTAAAGTGTTCATGTACAGAGGAAGAGGTTAAAATGAGTATATTTGTGTATATCTATGATTTTATGATATTAAGAATAAATTGAACAAAAATAATAACAGCGCAAAACCATAGAGAATCTGTAATTGGAATAGGATGATTCTGTTAAAGTGGCCTTTCCCCCCCATCTAACCATTCCTTGTATTTTTTATTTAGGAATGTTGCCATATATCTTTGTCAACAGACTCCGAGTACCATTCTATACTGGAAATTACAACTCCATCCATACATTTATTGCAACATCTTGACAACCCCAGTCTGTTACCTTATGGTATAGAACACCCAAATTTCCCTGCACCTCTCACCTGTATGTATTCTCAAATGAACTTTTAAGTGGTGTGACGTTCTGAAAGTTTTTCCACAATATGGACAGTCTTTCATGGCAGAACCAAGGCTCCTGTCTCTCAGTAAAGCTGGCTGCTGGATTCCTACAGATCTCCCAGCTTCTTCTCCAATGTCTGAAACACAGAAATGTTCTCACATCACTTCAGCACATGTCAGAAGTTGTTCTCGCTGAAACTGCTAACACAACACAAAGTTAAACATGTCAATACTACACCTGTCTACTTCATTCTTTATATCTGACAGAATGCTGACAATTCATGTATTTTCTTGTTATTCTCTTAAATTATTTCATCTTTCCTAACATCACTTTAAACAGCATATGGTACCTTTATATTGAACTGAATTATACAAGAAAGGAAACAGCTGTGTCAGCAGCTGGTTTGATTTCTTCTTTTGCTTAGTTCCTATTATTTTTTTTCCCAAAAAAGTTTCAAAAAGTTGTTTTGTTAATTTATAATTATTATTGAAAAGCTGAGCATTTTCTTGTGAAAAAGTTTGAATTAAGTATATTAAAAATTAAAAAGAACGACAGTACAGTTGTGATGGTACTGGGGAAGGCTGCAGAAGTGACATTGCCTCCCTTTCTGCATGCAAATTGGAACAGATAATGGCACCTTTCTAACACAGTGCTCCATCACTGGAGTTAGGCTGCACAAGGCCTGCTGACTTGCTTAATGTCAGGGAAAGCCAATGAAAACGCAGGCCAGGTGAGGGGAACTTTCTCTTCCGCTCTCCTCTACATTTTCATATATGGCTGCACACACACTGTACATCTTACTGCAATAGCTTCTGTGTCTAATATGACACCATTTAAATCTTCTAATTAAAAAAAGATATTATTTTCTCATGCATTTTGAACAATATGGCTATTGGGAATATGCTTCAAGCAGGATATGAACAAAGTGAGTTACAGTTTAGGCATAAGACTGACATGAACGTTACAAAAAAGGCAGGGTATTTTTAAAAGGTGATTATTAAAACCAAACTTATATCTCAAATTTTACTTTGTATTTATGAAGATTTCCCAAGTAATATATGACATACATTCATCAGTACAAAAGCAGAGAAAGTAGGATGGCAAATGTAGAAATTTTGAAATGGAATTACAATATTGTTACACCACAGGGGCAGAATACACAGGGATACATTTTCAGAGTTGTGAAACTTTCTCTGCTTTTGTACTGATGCACAGGTTAAGTTGTGTAACTCCCATTGATATTAACAGGAAACATACAGTTAAATCTTTGTGCACAGCCTTGAGAATTTTCACCATAAAGTATTGATTAAAATTGTTCCATCCTCAGCTTTTTGTTATGTAACCAAAGCTATTAGAAGATGGAATGCAATTTACATGGAGTTGTCTTTTACACAGAAATGATAGGACATAACAAAAAGTATTTAACACTTGGCTTAAGAAAAACATTCATTCAGTAGTACAGACCGCAACACTGCATTACTGAACAAGGCAACAGTAGAAATTTTAAGCAAATACCATATAATGGACACTGTCACTATTTTGATGAGGGTTGGGGAGAATGAAAACACGAGAGTGAGACTGACAGAACAGCTAGAGCTATGTGTGAACTTGTGAATCCAGAAAAGCCTTAAGAGTCATATTTTTAATAGCAACAACAAAATGCCCTTACCTAACAAAGCTACAAACAATATAAAAAACTAATAATTAGATAACAGAAATCTAAAGTTCTAAACTCCCAGCTAGTTTTCCTCTGTACCATATTAAATAGAAGAATAGTTTCCTTATGGAAATACAAATATTTCTATGGCTAAAATATCTGTAAAAAAAAAAAGACACCAGGAATATGCTTTGCCATATACTTGCACTCGGCCCTGTTATGGTCACTTTTTAAAAGGTGAAAAAGGATAGCTTTCTAAAACAAATACATGCCTGACTATAGTCTCTGAAAGTTCTTAGTTCTACTTGAAATACTGCAGAGTTAAAACACAATATTTAAGTAGAAGGCCAATAACTGTCATTTTGAATTATTCACAAGTATTTAAATGTAACATAATTCAGAGTATATGCTGTCTTTTAAGATCAAGGCACACATAGATAGGTGCAAACCTATATTTCTGAATTGCCCAAGGAATTCTGATTTTCCACTGTTTGTTTGTACAGCGTGTTCAACAAAAGAGTTTTATATGATAAGGTCCAAAACTGCTTTAGAGAAAAGCATTTCTGAGATTGTGAAGTGCAAAATACGGTATGTATGAAGACAATGAAAAGAAAAACTCTCAATTGATCAATAAACACTATAGATAAATATATAGATAAAGTTAACAAGCCACTCAGGATAAATTTACAGAATAAGAGTACTAGTTATGTTTTGCTATATGTCACTGTAAATGATGGTCTGTTATCCATTTCCCTTTTATCTTTCTATCTAGAATATGTGTGGCCCAATAAAAAAGAATAAATTTGTAAGATAAACAGCTCACTTTGCAGATTTAAGAGTCTAATTTTCACTTTACACAGAACTGAATTTTTTGAGGCTGTGAAGCTATGGAGTTTACTCTAGCACTAATCCCCCTGAAAAAGCAAACTGAAAACAACAATGAAGCAGAGAAAGATGTGGGTGGTCTAAAGAGTTTCCTTTAATTTAAGTAGACATACAGTAGATAGTGCTAAAGGCTTTACTCCAACAGGGCCTTACCTATAAGAACATTTTCTTCCACAGTGAACACATTCCTAAGACTTTAAAGCTGTGTTGAGGGTTTCTCTCTTGAATTCTCTGCTTACAGATCCCACCAAAGTGCTGGAGGCTACTGCTACCTGAATTACATCTTTTTCCTTCAGTCAATGAAAATGTACGTTCATGGTTGCTGTCTGTCCCTCTCAGACCCTATCCTCACATCTCTCCTCTCACGAGGACCTGAGTCAGCAAACCATTCCCATTCATCAAAGCACTTATACAGATGCTAATTAAAAGCATGTTCTTAAGTTCCATTTGATTTGATAGCTGATAAATTACATTCATTGGCTTAAAACAACCAATAGAGGGTTAAGAAAAAATTAGCTTACATGTATGAACTGCAAAAAAGAATAAGAAATCTGTAAGATAAGAGAACTATAGTCATAAATATGTGGGGAGCTACAGCAGTAAAACTAAGCTAACAATAATTGATATAGGCACAGGTAAAGCTTCTCCACAGGGCTCGGCAACACTGACTTGCAATATTCCCCCACCCATTCCCAAACTATTTCACTGGTGGGAAACTTGCCAGCTGTACTGAGCTGTGCCAGCAATCTCTGGGAAAGTTTCACTATGGACATATAGGAACTAGGATTAGTTTTACCAAATCTATTCCACTTGTGATTTAATCAGATATGGAGAAAAAAAAAAGTGTCTGTTAGCTGATCAATTCCAAGGCCAAAAAAAAAAAAAAAAAGAGGAAAAAAATGGTACTTACAATAACTGCGGTTCTTCATGATGTGGTGTCCACATGAATTCCACTTCTGGTGTGCATGTCCCCCATGCACATAAGATCAGATTTTTTTGACTAGGACTGTCTATTGGGGCCATGCCTGTGTCATGGATATCTTCCACTCAAGGACATAAAGGGCAGAGAGGACCCAACCTTCCCTCAGTTCCTTTGCCAATTCAGAATCCTGTAGCTATAGGACTCCATAGAAGTGGGGAAGGAGGGCAGGTTATGAAATCCATGTGGACAACATGTCTCAAAAAACCAGTTACTGCAGAGTAAATAAGCATTCTTTCTTCTTTGAGCGATTGTCCAGATGGACTCCACTTCCACTAATAATCACCTCATAGTTGGACAGTAGGGTGCTAGGAGTCCTATTTAAACAAGGGTTGCAGGACAGCTCTACCAAGTAGGCATCTGATCTTGAAGCCTCAACTATGGAATAGAGCTGGGTAAAAGCATGTATGAATTCTATACATTGGGTTACCGAAAGTGAGGCTTTTTCTCTAGTTTGAGCGCCACTGTGGTAAAGAGCCTAATATCATTAGAATCAACCTGGTCACCGGCTGGGGAGATTTCCCCCAGATCAGCAGTCATCCAGGTATGGGTATACCTGAATGCCATATCTTCTTAAATGGGTTGTGATGACAAGTAGGCAATGAGTGAATATTTTAGGTGCCATGGAGAGACCCAAGGGCAGGACCCTACATTGGTAGTAAGAGTCTCGTACTATGAATCTAAGGTATTTTCTGTGTGCTGGATGTATGGACAGATAGGAATAGCATTCTGAAGGCAGAGACCAGTGAATCAATCTTGAGGATCTAATAAGGGCATAACTGAGGCCAGAGCTTGAATAACTTGAAATGATGGATGAATCTGTTGAGGCATCTCAAGTCTAGAATCAGATGCCAGTCCTCCTTTTCCTTTGGGATTAAAAGAGTAATGGGAGTAGATCCCCATGCCTCTGAATTACATGGGCATCTCTTCCATTGCTCTGAGTTGCAGAAGGGAATCTACCTCCTATTTTACCAGTATCTTGTGAGAGGGGACCCTAAAATAGGACAGGGAAAGAGGGTGTGGGAGGAGGAAGGGACTGGAATTGGATGGAACATCCCTTTTTATACTTTCCAGGACCCACTGATCCAAGGAGATCTGGGTCCAGGCCTCCTAAAAATAAAAATGGTGGTTGACAAAAGCAGGGGAAATGGGGTATAGATCCTCAGATGGTTCTGATTGGCTCTCAAAAATGGCATTAAACCCATTAAAGGTAAGTGTGAAACAGAAGAGGATGAGGCAGAGGGCTACCTGTGTTTGAAGTGCTGTTTCTTTCTCAATGGTTCCACCTGTCTGTGTGTGTTATAGTAATAAGAGGTAGAGGGCCTCTGTCTGCTGAGGCTTTAAGTTTTGGCCTGCTTACTCCTTATGGCTGGAGTGTATGCACTCAAGGAGTGAAGAGCAGCTCTCAAAACCTTTAAATGAATACAGGGCTTCATCTGTTCATGAATTAAATAGTTCATAACCTTCCAATGGGATGCTCTCAATGGTCATTTGGAACAACTTGAGAATTCCACAAGAATGAAGCCATGAAGTCCTGTGCATCACAATGGAAGCAGCCATTGAACATTCTGCCATCTCAGATGTGTCTAGAGCAGCCTGCAGTGATATTCAGTCTTCTTTTTGTCCTTCAGACACTTGAGATTTTAGCTCCTCCCTATGTTCCCATGGAATCTTCTCTATGAACTGTGACAACATGACCCAGTTCAGATGTTTTTGACAGAAGCATCTGATCATTCGAAATGCACATCTGGAGGCTAGTGGTGTACTAGGTCTTTCTACCAAGTCTTTCTATCAATCTTTGGACTTTTTTGCACCACTGCCACATTTAAGCCCAGGACTGAGTGGATGTAGAAATATTCAAATCCCTTAAAAGGAACTTGGCAATGCCTCTCAGCCTTATTGGACAGGGGGTACCAATGATGCTGGTGTTGCAACAACCCCTCACTGACAGGCATGGAGGAGTGCAGAACCTCTAGCAGTTTGTGAGCTTTTTCTTGCATTACCTTCACTGGGAATTATAAGGTGTCAGCCATGCCCTGTAAGAGGTCTGGGAAGATCCTAGAACTATCCAGCTGACTAGGAGTAGAAAGGAAGACTTCCTCATTGGGTAAGGAGGAAGATATTGCTGTTGGAATCAACTGACCTCCCATCATATTTCTTGCTGTCATGCCCCATGCTGGTGCAGACTATGACACTGTATCTCCTGAACCTCTTGAGAAGACTTACGATGATTTGTCGGGGAGAGAGCAGGAAGATTTCCTAACTGGTTGCATACTACAAGAACCCCAAAATGACCAAGACTGAACATTGTAGGGGCTGGAGGCCAAGGGGATGGAAACCAAAGTAAATGTTCCCCATGAAATTCCTGAGATCTGTGTTTGTAAGAGTGATTTTGTATCAGACCAATATGGCTCATAAGAGGGAAAGGGAAGTGTATGGTGGGGGACATCTCCCTTCTATTCTTGGAAGAGGAGGAAGAAAACCATATAATTCTTCCAGAGGTGGCAGGGGGCTCCCTGTCTAGTGTCCTAGGGCACTCTCAAACCACACCCGCAACCTAAACGGAAGAGCTCATCAGTACCAAGGTGGTATTAGTAAGTGGTATTGAGGCAGTAGCACTTCTAGCAGAGTAGTTTAGAACAGCAGATGAGGAGAGAGCAGGGCTGACTATGACTGTGTGATAAATGTCTTTGGTACAGGGAAAGTTGGTGCAGGAAACATCTGCACCATGGAGGTCAATGTCAGAGTTGCAAGAACAGAGCTTATTGGTACCAAAAGCATCAGTACTGAGGAGTTGGTACTGAAGGAAGTGTGGATCACAGTCTCAGGTGGTCCTGTGATTACTCAGTGACCAGCCAATCTGAGCTATGAGCTGTGTTTCAGCTAGGGGCATGCACTGAGACAGAGACATGAGAGACAAACGATGGCCCAATAATTATAACACTAGCCTGGGACAGAGGAGACCCAGGTTCAGTTCTTTGTTGCCTGACCTTGGACAAGTCACTAGGCTATGTCTACACTAGCAGCAAAGGGTGTCCATCATTGGGTGGGATAGCAATCTTGCAAGAGGGTCAAGTTTTAAATCCAGAGGCTTTTGTTTCAGCCATAGTGGCTCTAGTCCACGTACCAGGGTATCTCCTAACCTATTATTCTAATGTGGGTTTTTTTTTGCCAACGCGCATAAACACAAAGCTTGTAACTATCCTAACTACAGTAACTATATTAACTAACTAGCCAAACAAGAGATTACACAGTGTGCAGAGGAGCAGGGAGACACTGTAGGAGTTCTGTCACTGCCACAGGCATGAAGAAGGAAGTTAAGATGACTGGACCCGCTTTGCCTGTTATGTCCATAGGATGTGAGGACATCCAAGGCGGAGGTACTAGTGCACACTGATGGCCAAAAAGAAACCTCTTTCACATGCATGGGGTCATGTGCACCAGAAGTGGAATCCGTATGGATAATCACTCAAACAAGATTTCTTTGAAAATTGTGTACATTTTCCTCAAGATCTCAAAATCAGTGCTGTGTGGCCTACTTTATGTAGTGTTTCAATAAATATGACTAGAAAGAATGCACTGATTTTCTAAAAATAAAAACATATATGAGTTAGGTAGATAGGATTTACTTCACCCACCCTAGCACCCAAATTGTCAAAGGAGTCTCTACAAATGTACCCTGTAAAATTTAAAAATGTATTTGTTTGCTGTGTGAAACCCTGTACTTGCATATACACAAAGAGGCACTTCATGTACGAAGAAGCTAAATTGCAGTCCTTTTGCAGGCTAAACTCCCACTGAAGGCAGTTGGAGTCTTGGTGACACAAGGATTGCCAAATTAGCCACAAATAGGTAATCTCATGGGAAAGGTAATCAATCACACTCAAGTATGCATTTGCACTCACACATTTTTCAGACTGTATTGGAGGTCCCTTTGAAAATATGGTCAAAATCTTTAAAAGCTGCACATAATCCCATGTTTTCATATATTTCTGAAATTTAAAATACTTGCAGTTCTTTAGAACTGACTGTAGAAGTTAATGAAATATGGCACAAAATGAAGTGTTAGGATCATTGTTATTTTTAAAATATCTATAAAACTACCCAGTCTGATCCATACAGTATGTGTTTAGCTCTCTGAACAGGAGATACTATATTGTGAATCTGAGGTGAAGAAGCAATTTAGTAGATGCTAAAAACCTGCCACCGCTGTTTTTGCTTGCAGGTCTGCCTGCACTTTAACCATCTCGCACCTTGAGAAATACCACAGAATATTCAATTTCTGGGAAAGCATCATTTTCTTATTCTGTCTATACTTTGGAGTTAGCTCAAATCATTTTCAAAATTACAAAATATATAAACCTTGGAGGAATATAACAAACTTTTTTTTTTCATTTTACGTGCAGTGGACACAGTTCTGCTCTCAGTTATATCTGTGCAACCCAACTGACTTCAATAAAGCTGCACAAGTATGACGGAGAGTACAATCTGGACCAGTACTTATATTTTGAAACTAAACTTCTATAATCATCACAAATGCTTGAACTTTTTGTTAGTGAGCTTCATGCCTTAACATGAAGGATTCTAATATTACTGAAAAAGTAATTGTATTTTGGTCTCTGGTAACTTTAGGTCAGTGACAACTTGATGCCTCTATTGTTACATCAATGATTTAGGTTTTATAATGACCATATATGGTAATCTTAAACTGTTATGCGTTAATATGAATTGGCAAAGAATTTGTTTAAACAGAGAGCTATTTTAGAGAAGAACTGGAAAGGAGGCCCGGGAGAAAGCAACAGCCAAATTCTGTTTGTATTATTAGGAATGAAGACTATACCAAAGGTTCAACCAGTAAATAAAAAGTATACTACTTGTGACATCAGACTTCCCTGTTAGTCCTTTGAATGGGCAAATGTAAGGCACTTACAGCTACTGTATATGCATTATCAATGAGTGCACTAGTAGGTACACTAGTTTTGAAAATTCAAACTGAAAATTCAAATTGGTGAGCTAAAATATTGAGGCCTATTCATGAGAGGGAAAAGTCACAAGACACCTCAAGTGATCATAAGCCTATCATAGCCAATACCTCAGGCTGGAATGAGCTATCTAGGTGGTATCTCATGCATGAGGGAAAGGGAGTCGAAAATGTTCTAAGCAATTTGTCAGTAACTGGTAAAGTAACAACTACTGACTCTGAAGGCAGCAGACATGTTTACTGGTATTCTGAGTAACTGAAAATTTTGTTTTCATAGCCCGTAGTTCAAAAATACATCACACCATAGGATTTCATTTATGCAATTCATTAATATAATATGGTATTTTTCACTACAGTATGCTTTCTGAGGAGGGTTTTGTAGGCCCTACATTAAGCATCAGTATAAATAAATACTCTACAGCAATGCAAATATTTGATAAGCAACTTACATCCCAATTGTTACTATATTTCTTACCCTATTTGTAATTTACACATAACCACACTTTTAAATAAGCAACTTCAAACTATAGAGGTTTTTTGTTGCTTTAAGCCACAAATTCCCAACAGATTTTTTTGTAGGTATTTTATTTTTTAGAAAAGTCTGTAGTTTTTAAAACCTTTTAAAAATAATTTGTTCAAAAATAATTTTTAAATACATCTTTTTGGCTGTCTGATTTGTTTGAAGAATTCTGTAAAAAAAAAAAAAGACAGAAAACAAGTTGTAATGTTTAAAAAAATAAGCTTAGTCAGTTGCCATTAACTTATGGAGCTCAGTTTAGCCTGAAAGTTATGCATATTGAAAGGAAAAATGATTATTTAGATATAACATTTTCCCCAGAGACTTTTTTTTTGCCATATCCTTTTTCAAACAAAGAAGACATCTTAAGCACCTTGCAATATCTTTCATTTAATAGCTGGCAGAAGGAAAGTCCCAGATGAACATTGGCCTGTGTCTTTCTCTTTAACCAGCTGAGTGATCCAAGCTTTTAATATAGCTGTTCCAATTATTGTAAAAGTCATCTAGTACCTTATAACCACAAATATTGACAGTTTATTGCACAATGCATTCATGACATTTGAAGGTCACATCATACATAATACATACTCTTTTAGAAAAGTGTCTGGAACAAAGAGATACATGATCAGCAATTACAGCGTACTATTGTTATATATGATTTTAGACTTATTAAAACTAAATATTGTATGAAATGCATAGCTATCATTAATCTAATTGATAAACTGCATAGTTCATTTTTAGTATTTAGTTTTTGTTCCTCACCGATACTCTGCTCACTGATAGTCCCTGCCCCAAGAAGCTTACAGTCTAAGCACCAATCCTGCAAACATTCATATACATGCTTAACTTTATATGCAGCAGTAGTCCCAGCCAAGTCAACCCTACAGCCCTCTATCTTGCAGACGTTGGGGTCTGCTACACAAAGTCCCACTGGAGTAAAGGAGTGTGTGCAGGAGATCCCTTTGGAAAATCAGGGCCTAGATGATTATAAAAATCCTTATCTTACATCCAGCTCTCTTTGAAGTCAAGGGGAAATTGTCCATTGGCTTCAGTAAGATTTGGATCTGGCTCTTAATGATTTATTGCAAATAATGATATATTGGCTTACATAAAAACTACAATCTGAAAGAAGCAGAAAAGGTTTCCTGATGAAGCTTCTGAATACATGTACATGATTTCTCAAATAAGACTACCATGCCTCTTCAGTAGCCAAGCCACACTTTTCTACAACATGTTAGAGATCCAGTATATAAAATAATATTAATTTAACTATATTTTAACTAAGTTAATGTATGTAAGTATAAGGGGCAAGTTGTGCCCTTAGATCTCTACATACAGTCCACCACTGAAGTCAACAGAAGTTGGGGAAGGGCAGAGTATGTCTCTAAGAGTGTAAAATATTGGGTTTTCATATTTTGCTTAAAGGCCTGAGCTGCTAACACTGCCATTCTTGGAGAGAAAAGGGTCTTTGGAAGATCCATGTCACGTTTTATGGGCACTGATTTCAGCTCGCCCTGCTCTCTTCTCCTTTCCTGTTCTCTCCTATCCCTCCCCTCTCAGACTAACTCCTTCACACTCCTACTGTTTCCCTTTCTTCCTTCCCTGACCCATATGTAGCTCAACTTCCAAAGCATTGGGTTCCAGCCAACTGTGTGATGACAAAATGTGACTTTTTAACTTTTTTTGTTAAAGTCTTTTAGCTTTTGGAAGCACAGTAGCTTGATGCTATATACGTATCAGATATTTTTTATAAAACAACATATTGCGGTTTATATTCATTGCTGCTACTTTAGAACCACATTAAGGGTATGCCTGGGGCAGCAGCAATGGTGCTATGTTAACAATGGAGGGTCAGGCTGACACTTACAAAGCACAAGGGAATTGAGGTGGTTACCCAAATACTATGAGGTAGGTAAAGGAGGACAGAGTAGCAGGGAGGAGCAAGTAGAAGCCTGAGTGATGTACATCCAAGCCTAGTGACCTTCCTTCTGTTCACCAAGGGCTGGGTAGTACCAGTGCTAACTGACAGATCTGCTGCACTGTACCACCAGAATACAATACCAAGGAAGAATCTGTTCCTTCTACAGCTGTCTGGAAGCGATTCATCATATTCCTCTGAAATCTATATATCAGATCTACCAGGGAAAAATTATTTGGCAGGCTATTTCATTCAAAGGAACCAGATCAATTTCTGAGTGCCCCCAAGCATACTTTTGCCCAGTGCTATTACTTCTGTACTTGTCCAGACACAGACCAAAGGGCTCTATCAGATTACTTCTCCTCTAGTATGGGAGAAGACTTCTTGTATGCATTCCCTCCTTTTATTCTACTTTCTGGAATTCTTCAAAAGGTGAGACAGAAGTCAGCACACTTGACCCACCCAACTCTTTCATGAGCAGTTCAGTTCTGGTATTTCACTCTCCAGGCTTTGGCTGAGGAAATATGCTGTTTCTGTCTGATCTTTTCTCTCAGTGGCATTTTTTGTTTTGTTTTTTAATCCAGATCCTACTTTGTTTAATTTGTCTGCATGGACCATAGGCCCCCCAAATGCTAAATCCTTGGATTTGCCAGATGATCATGAAATCCCATTAGACTCCTATAAGTCTTCCACAGGAAAAGTGGATGCATTAAAAAGTGGACGCTTTATCATTTAGGTTTCTAGTCAGGCTCTGGGCCTCGTTTTTGTTTGTTATCTTGCATGTGAGTGTATCTACTTTCAGTGATGAGCTCTGGCTTTTTTCTGTCTTTCTTTGAAAGTACATTTCTGAGTGTCTATTTCTCCTTATTACCTCCCTGTGCATAAAGCATCCATTTTTACTCATCCACCACTGAACCAATTTCTTACTCTTTGGTGCAAAGTCTAACCACTCTGTGAGATTTAAATCTGGCTTTTTCAATCTTCTCTGGGACTTTTCATTTGATATTTTCACCATTGTCTTTTACCCTTACAAACCTTGAAAATTACCTTCTTGGTTGTTACCTCTGTAAAACATGTAAGTGAACTCCAAGACTTCCTAGTCCATTCCCCTTGCATGTATTATTAATCAAGGGTAGGATATGTGTCATCCTCACCCAAAGTTCTTGTCAAAAGCAGTCTCTGATTTTTATGTGAGTCAGTCTATCTTTTCTTACCCAAATTTTTGACTCACCTGTGTCAGCTTTGATCTACCAGCTGAATGTGAAAGGGGAGCTCAATTATTGCCTGGATAGGACAAGGTCTTTCTGCACTCCGTCCAGATTGTTTATTACATTTGGAGAAAATTCTAATGGGGAATCTAACTCAGTGCAGAAGCAATCCAAATGGATCATCTTTGTTTTTAGATGTGTTATTTTCAGGCAGGTGTTCAGGTACCAGATGGCCTTAAAAACATACCACTAGGGTGACAGCAGCTTCTACAGCCTGTCTGCATCATATTCCCATCTCTGAGATTTGCAACATGGAGTTTGATAAACACTTTACCCAGCATTGCTCTCTTGAAGCCAAGACTAGATCAGATACCCAATTTGGGATAGCTGCCTTACAGTCCCTCTTTAATTAAATAATCCTGATTTCCTACTCCTGGGATGGATTGCTACTGCTGATTAATCTCCAAAAGTGAAGATCTGTGGAGGCAGTTTCAAGAGGGAGAAAATGAGATTATTAACAAATCAACTAAAACAACAACTGGAGTTCTATGCATATATTGCCTTCCCTGATCCATACTCACCTTGTTTCTTCCACATTTCTTTCCACAGTAGCTCTGTGTATTCTGGAAATAAGGTAAAGGAGGAAGGGTCATGGACCTCATTATGACCTGAGTCTAGTTACTGAACTGCACATGTGCATCAATGTGGCACAGGGTGCAGATATTTGGATGAAATAGAGAACCCAAGTCAGTGGTAAGTAAACTACAAGAAACATGGTGGGTTCAGGTGGCAGGCAGTTGTATGAATTCCTTTTGTGGTCCCCCTCTTTTTCTGTCTAGGTTCTACTCTGTGCCCATGACTGTATTCTCTGATGGGAAGGTTTTCATAGGCATAAAATGGGTGCCTAACTCCTGCTGATTTTCAAAAGCTTTGTGCCTTTGAAAATCTTTTCCTGATTAACCATAGTAGTACTTAATGAGGGTTCACTTTATTTTCATTTTTGATTTCTGGGTTCGAACAAACCCAAAAGCTCAAACTATTGATTTTTCCTGTCTCCATGTCAAATCTATGAACATGGCCAAATTTGCTCAAAAAACAATACAGAGTGGCCAATTCCCTGAGATTCAGTAATTATTACAGAAGTTTCACTATTATTTTATCATAGAGTGACATCCAGCACAGCAGTTCACATATCTGAAGTAATCAAAATGTTTACATATTATTTTAATAAAATAACATGTAAGCTAAAACTTTAAAAATGTCACAGACTCCTCTATGTAAACCCAGTTAGGAAAACAAAAATGTAATCAAAATCATATAAACAAAAACATGTAATCAAAAATGTACTAAAAAACCTACTCCGAGTTTAATTTCCCCTAACCAGAGCAATAGGATTACAAGTACAAACTGCCATTCCATTCTTAGCTCACTTCTTTGTGCACAGGTGTTAGTGTAGTCCCTGAACAGTTATGGCATGTAGTACAATATTTAGACACCTTATAGTAAATTGTCTACATTTTGTTACTTTTTACTTTCCAAGGTTATCTGAATGCTGTTTTTGAATTAAAAGACCACTGCCAAGCTAGTATGCCTAGTTTGGAACTCATTTCCTTCTGTTTAAAATAACCCATTATAGTTAGTATATGACACAAACATGATTCCTTCCAACTTTTCTCCTCCATTTTTCAGACAAACTGGGAAGTTATTGAAGAGCTGCTGGCGAACAACTCTGAGATGCTGATGTCAATTGATTTTTTAAAAGGCTTTTTGAAAATAAAAATTAAAGACACGTGTGTTAATTACATGAACATTGTCAAATACATTAAAAAGAAAACAAAATGATTAAATTTGGGACCTTCAAATTTTGAGAAGGTTCCTTTAAAGATTTCCGTTGTGGGATTTTGCATTATTTTAACATTATCTTGTAGATATACTGGGTCTAGGATACCTTTTAATTTAATACCATATAAATGGGCTTATTACATTTTTATATTAAATATGTAACTCAGGAGGTACATTGGTAGCTGAACCTTTAGCCTAATTTTGTATAGTAGTCTTACTATGCACTAATAATATAGCAGCATGCTATACTTGGATAATAAAAATACAAAGTGTGACATATTAGCTGGTCTATCTACAGTAATCTTACAACACCTTGATATGACAATACATGAACATCATTTGAACTTCTATAGTGTATGCTGTCAATGAGTAGTAAGAATACTATTTTGAACAGGCCATCCTCTGGTTCAGCTGAGCTGGTGGCATTGGTTGGTTTAGGCATGGGCTTTCAGTATGCTGGAACAATCCTGAAACTAATTTTGCATGTGTCAGAGCTGGACTTTGGCCATGCATGTCAGTATGCTGAAATAGAGCTATTTATATCCTGAGCCTTATTTTACACGTGCTGGGTTGGAATGTGGCCCTGCAGCCTTTTGGGTCTCCATCTGTAGATATGAAAGCCAGAGTGTGCCCTGGCCCTCTGGCTGTTATTAGTGTCTTCACTTCCATAGAACTCATCCTGTCTCTGTTCTCACCAGCTGCAAATTTCCAACTATTCTTGTATATTTGTGGACTTGATGGCTAGGCTCATCAAACCTCTGATGTTTCTTCCTCAAGTTTCCTTGCTGTCTTGGCAGTCTTATTTTGGACTACAGCATTCCTTGAACCTCTGTTGCCCTAGCAGTTTTGGTGCAACACATCAATGACAAGAAGTGTCAGTCCCCCCAGCACACTAATTTCTTGGAGTTGATAAGTTAACAATTGTTTTCTTCAATACTAGATAAGACCGTCTTCTGTCACTTTCAATAGGCTGCAGCGATTCCATGCCCCAAGGTTTACTACAGGATCTCTTCAAGTTTCCTAGGGTGATGCTGCTTCACTTGTAACCACTGCTCCAATTCACTTAACCCCTGCACAGCCTGGTCAAATGCTATGTAGTTGTCATTTAACTGGGGGGACAAGGGAAGGAATAGAGGCTTTAGGTATCCAAGCTTCTCAATAACTACAACAAACACTAGCTACAGGTTAATCAGGACTAGCAGCACAGGGTCAAACACCGACTCCCTTAGCCACATGGGCCTTTTCATAACCCCATTTTTTCAAACTCCAGTGCTAAAAGTTTTATAAAAAAAATGTTACTCTGCAAGCACAGGAGCAACCTTGGTCTCATAAATAATTCAGTCATTTATTGTTTTTTTTAACTTTCAGAAGGGTCCAGCTGACAGCGTGAACTAAATCTTGAAAAATATCATCTTGAAAAATTAAGTTACATATATAGATAGAATTTGAATTTGAAAGTTACCTTCTACATGCTCTTCTCTGGGCTTAGTCTCTCCTACTTTGCTGCCAGTATAAGAGTGTTGCCTGATGTTGCAGACAGTATTGATAACTTGCCTGAAAGTTTCTCACAAGCTCATCTGCCATGGCTGTAAAGGTCAGAGCTTGCTGCTGAAGTTCTTGGACATAGCAATCAGGAAAGACCCATCTCTTGGTGTGAGAGACTAGAACCTGTAGCCTTAAGGAACCCTTTCTTGCAAGTGAAGAGACAAGCACCTGCCGCTTCAAGACTCACGTCCATATCTTGGGGTATAGGCAACTCCTACAGCCCTCAAACAACTTGAAACCAATGGTGTGAGGAAGGAATGGGTGATAAACTCTGCAAAGAGGTGTGTCAGGCTTTACTTCAAATATTAAATTATATGCAATGAAAAAAATAGGACAGATATTTGGCACAAACTGGCCTCAGCTAGGGTGACCAGATGTCCCGACTTTATAGGGACAATCCCAATTTTTGGGTCTTTTTCTTATATGGGCTCCTATTACCCCTCACCTCCTGTCCTGATTTTTCACACTTGCTGTCTGGTCACCTACTCCCAGCATGATTCCATTTAATTGTGTCTGAGCCCATAGGCCTGCTTGCCAGAGATCTCTGTCCCCACTATTATATGGATAGTGAGAAGAGAAGACAGAGTGAGTCCAGTTAATTCTTCTCACTAGCTCTTCCCCCCTACTTTACTATGAAGGCCTTTAATCTTCTGCTCTGAGGAATGGAACTGTGAAAAGACTGGTAAAACCCAGCTGCATCAGGGGAGACCATCTTATACCAGCAATGGTATGAGGGAGGAAAGTGGGGGGAGGGGAATCCAAAGGGGAGAGGGAGAGAGATGGAAGTTAAATAAGTTTGCTAGTATAACCATGACTTTAAGGATACAGACTTGAAAATACTATATTTGTCAAAATGGTCACAATTTAGTTAAATTGCATGCCAAGGATTTGGTCTAGGGTTCAGGGATAGGGCTCAGGTCTGATGGCACTGAAATTTCACAAGCTCATCTTGTAGAATTTCAGCACCAAATGACAGAAGTTTCATGAGATCATCTGACTTTGCAAGATTTCCACATCTTCAATAGCAGCAACAGTATATCACTCCTTAGTACCACTGTGAGGAGGTGCTAGATAAACAATTTGGATATACTAGATAAGGAGACAGGCATATTCTTGTGACATTTTCAACATCTTGGACTGTCCCACAAAACTGCCTGTGAACTGGAAGTAGAAAACAAGCCCTTTCCAGTTTTAGTTCTGACCGAGAAACAAAACTGTAAGGATGGCTTCAGAAATATTGATCTAAATCCAAATTTACCCCTGCAATTTAAAGGGGCTTGAGGTTCTAATTTTGGTTCATCTCTATGCTAAATTAAGACACTCTACAAGAAGTAACATCACACAGTGAATAGACTAATTTAAATCCTGAGAACGCAACCACTGCTTTTGTGGGGATACATGTTTCCATGCCTTTTCGGGGGGTGCTAGTGGGAGCCCTCTCCAACAGCCTGGCAGTCCAGGCTGAATGTGGTGCTTAACAAACTGGCTTGCAATTGACATATTTGAAATCTGGCTAGGACTAGCCAGACTACCCCAGCATACTGGGTGTTTGGGACAATATGAAGGACTGGTACAAATTGGGAGAGGGAGACTAAACCGATGTCAGTAACATTACTGGTACTAGTCTTATAGTGGCCACAGGTACATTATGAGGGCTCCTAGCCACAGTGGGACAAAGAGCTGTAGTTCACAGTAGAGCATCTATGGATGACTAGGGATGGAGTTGCCCATAGGCAGGCTGGCATACTTTAATTAAAGTAGGACTGCTGGGACTTATCACTGGGTAACAGTTAATAATTTTATATTACTATCATAATGAATTTTATTAATAAATTTGCAGCCAGAGGCCTTTAACCAAGAGACCAAGAGACTAGTGTTGTGTGTTTATTTTAAACCATGATAGGAGGATGCCACTGAGCAAGATTTAGGCACTCAGAGATTACAGTGATGAGTGCCATAGACAGGACCATAAATAAAACATAGAGCAAAGATGTGGCCTATACTGCTACATTAGGTGATGAACTAGATCATGAAACAATAAAGCGTTTCCTCCTCTGTTACATAAAACTTTTCAACTGACTGGTTTTTAGTTATGCTGAAGCATCACTTATCTACTCTAGATACTAACTGATTTTTAATATACTCCTTTCAATCTGGATACTCTTTCACCAAAACTTTTTCAAGTTAGAACGTAAATATCCATCCTGTTAAGGTAATTTCCACCCTATGCCTTAGCGTGAAACCTAAGGGTATGTCTACACTGCAATTAAAAACCAGTGGTTGGCCCAGGCCAGATGATTCGGGCTCGCAGGGTTCGGGCTAAGGGACTGTTTAATTTCAATGTAGACATTCAGGCTCAGGCTGGAGCCCAGGCTCAAGATCCTGCAAGATGGGAGGGTCCCGGACCTCAGGCTGCAGCCCGACCTGGAACATGTACATCACAATTAAAAAGCCCCTTTGCCCAAACCCCACGAGTCCGAGTCAGCTGTCATGGGCCAGCTGTGGCTGTCTAACTTGCAGTGTAGACATACCGTAAATGTTTCAATGTTACTCACAGCTCATGCCCCTTCTCCCTCAATTTCTCCTTAGGGAAAAATAGCAGAGAAAAAAAATTTCTCATCTTAATGACAAGACACAGATATAATCCACCTATGATTATTACAAATTTTTGAACCAAAATTATGATCCAAAACAGCATATGATCTACATTTTAGCAACATATATTAGAATAAATTAAATAAAACATAGTGATTCTACATTAAATACCACTCTATTCCTCTAATACTTTATAAAACTATTGATGTGAATGCTGTATATCATCAAACTTTATTGCAGATATTTCCTTTCTAATAGGTCTCACAATACAGCAGTCAAAGTAGAATTATAAACTGGATATATGTCCAAATGTTTGTTTGTTTTTCCGCTATAGGTCACAGATTCAAATGAAGTAGAACTCAGTAGTAATCAAATGTTTTAACCATCTGATATTTAGTTGAGAGTTGACAGTATATAAAATGATAGAGTGATCTAAGCTTAGTTCTTAGTAGATAGGTGTCCCCATAAACAAAAAGCTATCACATCTGGCACCGATAGGAAATCTTGTTGGTATTCTCAACTGAGAGATCAAGAAATGAATTTTGATAGAACCAAATTTTCACATCTAAAGGAGAGTCCTTTATAACCTGGCTAACGCTCATTGACAGCATGAAAATAACTGCACGGATGGCCCCCATGCTGTACCTCTCTCAGGGCTAAATTCTGCTACCTTTGCTCTTGTTGAAGAGTACTGTACTTTACAAGAAGTCTAACTTGTTTCAATGAGTTCACATGACAATTATGGTTCAAGTCAACATGAGTAAAGATGGCTGAAACTTGTCCTTGAAAATATCTACTTATAATCAGCCTCTGCTATCAGGCTTTATGCCTTATCTTTCTCAATCACTACATTTATTTTAAAAATTAATAAAAAATTAGGGGTGGAAGATTTGTTTTACCAGATTCTCCATGAGTTCTGTGGAGAATTCTCTGCATCTGCA